>NC_064761.1:8881206-9181206 GCF_011397635.1 Epinephelus fuscoguttatus | reverse complement strand
TGTGTTAGAGAGAGAGAGAGAGAGAGAGAGAGAGACGGCTCTTTCTCTTGATCCATGTCTACATTCTTGGTGTCCATGGTGGCATGGTGTACGGAAATGGGGAAATACAATCTGTGGTCTGAGCAACAACCCAAGAGCCAAGGAAAATCCGCTGGATGACACATTTCGTGCCTTCGCTGCCCCCAAGTGGCCAAAAAGTCAGTTACTGCTGCTTAAAGTGTGTTCGCAGTCAGAATAACAGTTAAGTTTCCCAAAACTGGTGATGTCCCTCCAACCAGTGTGAAGAAATATGTATTTTTTTTAATGTCCATGTGTTGTATTTTGTGGAGACGTTAGCAGCATGATAAATGGAATGTTTCACTCAAAACATAGTTAAAAGCTTATTTTTTGGTATTTATTCATCTAAGTAGTGATCTTGATGAGATTTGCTGGGGTTTGGAGATATCTGTTGTTGTGTAGCTAGTGCAAAAAACAGCAAAACTCAACAGCATCATATTTTCTAAATATAATCTGATTACTTGATCTGCCATGATGTGAGAAGTTTCTCCATTTGTCCTAAAGGGAGAGATACAGTTGGCTTTTAAATGTCAGTTAAGAGTAGTAGTAACTGATTTTTGCATTTGGAAAGACATGTTTCTGTTCATTGTTTGGGTAAAATCTAATCTTGTGTGAAATGGCGCTTTAAACCCCTGGATAGCTGCAGTGCATACAGTAGGAGCTCTAAATAACAAAGTTGTTAAATTAAAATTTAGAAACCAGGTTAGCGTAAATAAAAAAGAGCACTGATCAGTCATCTTTTTTGTTCGGTCAGTGTATTTTTACGGCATGCACTGTACCCTGTCTGCACTTGTACAGTGTCCTCTTTCAGTCTCACCTTAGCTGGTAAATGGGGATACGAGTGTTAAACCTGACAGCTGACGAGTTGTCTGTACTGGGAACAGTGCGAGGGACAGGGTATAGGTCAGGTTTTTCCGGTGCTGACAGATGGGTGCCAGTATATAGGCGCCGGCGCTTTGTCACCCTTCCTACTCCAGATATCACTGTACCGAGACGTGGAAAAGTTTGAGACCAGCGTGCACAGTCAGACACGTCTCCATAAGTGTCAATCGTTTGTTCATGAATACAAACTTCCGTGTCCATGTGCATATCTGTGTCAGTTTGTCCTCTTTAAGTCTCAGCAAACAACACGTGCAGAAAGTTTCCTCTCCCACAATCCCCGTCTGCTCTGTATCAACAGCTCTTAGGTGTCAGTAGCATCACCTGTTTCCTGTTTTCTTCAGTTGTCTTGTCTTGACAGTGGGTCTATATTGGGAACCTTGCGCCTCTTTCCGACTCCAAGTAAAATCAATTTTTTGTAAGAAATTTCCTTAATTTCCTTAAGTTACTTTTTCCTCTTTGCAAAATGTTAAAATGAAAACATTCATCATCAGATTCAGTGAACTATTAATAAACTAATTAATGTATTTATTCATTGCTATGTATGTTTTTTTCCTTTCCCAAAAAGTTATTTGTATTTAGATACAACTTTCAGTACGGATAAAAAAGTTTGGGGGTTATACAAAAATTGGGTAGGCTCTAACAAAAGGATGTAATTCAATCAGTAGCATTTTAAATGAGCAACAATATTAACAAGGAACAGATAATTACCAGTATTAAAACTAAATACACAATTACATATTATGAATAATATTATATAGCCTATATTAATATATAATATTACATATTACAAGAATGCATTTTCCCAACGTTAAAAACAAGATTTAAGTTTTTGCAAAAAGTCTCGCCCTTGGGAACTTGTGGCAGTTCCGCAATGTTCTGCTGACAATCAACAAATCACTTTTGAGAACTGTGTGGCATTTGAGGAGGTTCAGAAATACCCACAGTGTTTGTGTTTTTAACAGAGGTTCAAGTGGTTAATAAAGTTTTTAGGGCCTTGCACACACTTGCACCTGTCACTCCACTTCCTGTTATGGAACAATTTGAAAACCATCTTCAGCCTCTATAGAGAATCCGAAAATAAGATCCATGTTTCAACAAAATACTCATATTACTGAGTTTCCGGTAACGTTGCAGAGGTTCGTGATTGTGAAATTTGGTGTTCTTCTATTCTGTTTTTTATGGGGTCAGACATTTTATTTGTTTGTCTTATTTTTTACGGTGTCATATTTCAGCCCCACATTCTTGGGATTCTGACACCTGACTGAAGGGCTTTTAAAGTGTCTCATATGTCACATTGCGATCCTCTCCAGCATCTCCCCCCTAACCCACATCAATCCCCAACTGCACACCAGAGTCCTCAGCTCTTATCACTGGCCACTCAGTCCCTGACGTCCTCGGGGGGCTGCACTTTAATTTGGAGGACAGCCATTTGCTATTCTTAAAACTCAATTCTGTGGTGCAGTGTTGAGGGAAAGATCTCTGTTCTCCCTCCACCTTTTTTCTCCTGCCTGTAGCTTTGTCTGGTAATATGCTTTTTGTTGTTTCCACCAAGCCTGCATGAAAGTGAACTTTAAGTGGAGAGTGAAAAGTTTTTGCTGTTTGTGAGGAGGTCTGCTGTAACTCATCATGAGCGCCAGCCTTGTCAACTCTTTAGCCAAAGTCTATGATCCAAACCCTCTTCATGGTCAGAAGCCTGGTGGAAGGAAGCTTTCGCTTAACGGATCAGACAAGTCCCAAGCCTCTTCATCATCACCTTCCTTCCCTCATGATGCAGCCCTGCGCTGCATGGAGAACCGAATGGACTCCCTGACTTCTCAGATGGAGCGCTTGCTCAACATGCAGCAGATTGTCTTGACCCGGCTCGACGGCTTGACCCTGGACATCAGGGGTATGGGTCTGGATCTGACCTCTCTGCGAGAAGGGGGCCATGGGGGCAGACACGGTTCAGGGATGGATGCGACATGCAGGGAGCTGTGTGGGGCCGTGGAGAGGGCCAGTGAGCGGGTGGAGAGTCAGGGACGCAGGCTGGAAGGGGTGGAGAAGCTGGTGGAGGGTACCCAGCAGGTGATCAGCTTCATTGGGGAGGTGGTGAAGAGCTCCAGGCTGGTGGAGCTGCTGTTTAAACAGCCTGGAAAGAAGGCTAACAAGAAGGTGAGAGGTTTGACAACATCACAAGTGAGATTTTCCCACAAGAGGTGGCCTCAAAATCAAATGTTTTTCCATCTAGTTTCCTTCTCACATCTCCAACATAGAGTACATTAGGTAAGGTGTAGTGCAATGTTTTAGGAGTGGTTATATTACTGTGTGCTATGTCACTAAAGGCAACATAGTGAAAGGTCTAATTGCATTGTGATCATAGCTACAGAGGCATTAAGTGCTGCCTGAAAGGTTCCTAATCCTTGTGATGGAATATGTGACCTGTTTGCAGCAACGTTATCAGTGAGTGTCTCTGAAACTTGATTTTTGTAAGCAAAATACATACAGTAAATCTTTAAATGGCTCTTAACAGTTTTTTTTAAATTCCTGCTTTGCACATAAAGTTGCTTCTCATTCCTCATAATTCTGATATGGCTCCTTATACATCTATTATAAGCTCTGCTGTACTCCAACATGGTGTTCTCTGTAATGTTAAGTAATTTTCCCTCATGCAGTGATTGTGATTTGCCCCTGAAGTGTTAATGATTAGAGTCACACCGGTTATCTTATCTTAACCAAGTCTTTATCAACAGCGAGTTGGACTGCAACTGCACAGGTTTGGCACTAGTCTGGCCTGTTCTAAAGTCACACCTAGTCTGCATCACATTGCGCATGTTTGTTTTTCTTGGTCTTTGGAGTAATATGAAGAATGTACTGCCTTGTCTTTGCAGAACATCTGTGTATGTTTTTGTATGAGATGGAATATCTTACATACTTGAATTCTGCTGATTCAGAGGCTGTTTTTAGGAATGGGCGTGCGGTCAAGCAAACAGATTTATTACACCAGACAGCCTCTGTCAGACATATTAAGTAACGGCAAGGAAACTACAGCAGGGATCACCTGAACTTCTTCTCTGACATCCTGTCAAGTGTCATGCATAAAAAATATCTTTTATTGATGCTGCCATTGTATTTTGTTCTTTAATCACTGTATAGTATATGTTGGAAACCGTGAATAGAACTGTTTCCTGTGTTGTGCAGCATATCGTCTGCTACAGATGATATGTGACCTTTCCTCTCTCTCATGAAGGAGGCATCCATCGCGCAGTACATTATCCTCGAGTTACAGGGGCAACCATAGCAACACTAACAAACACTTTGGCTTGCTGTCTTACTGTTGTGCAAATGATAACACATATATGACTACGCTGCTGTTCCTGTCAAAAATCAGACTCATAAATTACTTTTGACCCCTTTTGACAAGTGAAAAGACAAAAAATGCCAGGGGCCAGTTGGGCTTTTTTTAAAACACGGTTCGAGTTTGTCAACATCTGTCACTTTATAGATCCATTGTCTAATCCTTGATCTTTCTTTCTTCCTTCAACAACAAGGCGAAGGATGACAAGGATAAAGCCAAGCTGTGTCTGAAGGGCTTGAAGGCCCAGAAGAAGAGGAGGGCTGCAGACTCATCAGGTAGGCTCAAACAAGAAATACCACTTTACCTCAAGTCACCTGAATTCATGCAGAGATGTGCACAGCCATTAATCTTTGACAATCTGCTGGAGTAGATATAGACTATATCCTGACCAATACTGGATATTTTGAAGCCAATATAGATGTGAATACTTAAAAAACTGGTGATTTATCAGCTAATAGTCTTTTTTAAAAACGGAATCCCATAACTTAAAGCTACAGTCACTTGTTTCCTGACAGTAGCAAAGTAGACTGATAGTCTGTGAAAAAATCAGGTTCCTCTGGCTCGTCCTGGAGCATCTCATAGCAAGAATCCACTGTGCCTGAATAAAAGCAACCAGAGCCAGGAGGAGTCTCTAACACATTGTCAGTCAATGCTTGTGCACATGCTGTGCTACCAACAAAAATGTACATGACAAAGACAAGTAAACAGAAGAAGATGGATGATGAAAAAGCTTGCTCTCACTTTCACTTTCACAGACCAAGACCAAGGGTGCCTCGTGTGCTCAAACAGTGATTGACACTGTGTTAGAGATTCCTTCTGGCTCTAATTGGTTGGTTTTGTTCAGGCGCAGCGGATTTTTGCAAATACCTTTAGGAGCACTATGAGACAGAGGAGCCAAAGGAACCTGAATTATTCATAGATCATCTCTCCTATGTACTACTGTCAGGATATGTATATATGTATATGTATATATATATATATATGTTCTGCAATATATATATATATATATATATATATATATATATATATAGATAGATAAATAAAATTTACCTACTGTAGCTTTAAACAGCCTTGATACACATCCCCTAGTTTTATTTGCGTTTCAAATTCTGACGAAAATACATAGTGAATGTGAAATTTTACAGCTTGAAAATCAACTTGTCAGTGCTCTCTAGTGGACAAAGTATGTCGTGGTGACACTGTTTCCAAATTACCTCAAACCTGATTTGGCAAACATTGCCATCCCTAGTGGGTTTAATATTGCATAAAATATAAAGAATGTGAATTTGTATCATGATTGAATTGTATCCATTCCAGGGTCACAGATTTACAGAGTAGTAATAAATGTCCGTAGAGAGTGGCGCAATCCCTTATGTTTTTTTGCTGTGTTTCTCCCACCTCAGACACTTCGTTGCTGAATGAGCCTGAGCTACAGGAACAGGTGGAAAAGCTCAACAGGCAGAACACTGAGCATTCCCATGGAAAAGCAGAGGCTGACAATCAAAGGGGGAAGGACAAAGGAAGAAAACAAGAGTCTGCAGAGCTGATCCTAAACGAATCTCACACCTCTGCCACCCAGCCAGAGGACAGGAAGCAGGCAATTGAGGAGGAAGAGGAGGGGGATGTCTTTGAGGACTCGCAGTCAGAAGAAGAAGCAGAAGATGTTAGTCCAGAACAGGCTGAAAAAGTGGAGGATGATGGGAAGACGAAGCATAAAGGAGAGGCAGAAGTGTCCTCAAACTCAGGCACGGCCCCGTGTGTCATCGGAGATATCTGCAAGACCTCTCCCCTACCAAAAGAAAGGTATTTCTGGCCAATCACAGTTCACCCTGATGCTGTCACTTATATAACTATGAGTAAATAGTGTGTTGTCTTTTTTAGTTGGCTAAGAGCAAATTCCTTGGTGGAAGAGAGGGAAAAAATTGCAAATGATTATAAATAAAGTGAAATTTTAAATGTGCTCTGTGTTTTCTTGAATTATCACATGTAGCACTGAGGAGAACAGCGATGTGGCCACGTGCAGCAAACGTCATGTCACAGAGGAAGACCTGGTGAAGGATGACACCAAGAAGAGCAGAGTGGAAGACAGTAAAGTGGAAAATGCTGATGGACAGGTGGTGGAGGGGGGCGCGCCTCAGGCCTCCAAATCTGACAAAGTAAAGGCAGAGACAGAAGAGGAGAGGAAGGAGGGAGAGTCATCAGAGAAGGAATTTACTATTGGTGAGACATGTTTTTACAGTGCATGAATGCATGAGAACAATCCAAGAAAACAATGTGGTAAAATACAAGATCTTTTTTCACCGAGACATACTTCTTTAATCAAAAAACGCCCAGTAATGATCAAGTAGTGTAAACATGAGACTGCAGTTTACAATTTACACCAAAAGAATGTCCATAAAAGATGCATCCCACTCTGACTACGGTCCTGTTTGAAGTTAATCCTGTTTGTTGCCATATTCATGAGTTGCCGGCTCCAAGTAGACCCGACTTGGTTGTTAGTTGGTGATATTTATCTTTTCATTCCTCAGACTTTGAAGCAGCTCCAGTGTCATAACACCATGCCTATTCAAGCGTCACTAACATGTCAGTTGGCACAGCTGGCAGAGCAGATAATGAGACACCGGCATGCTGCTATTTTGATCCACTTTGTTTCTGGGGGCTCAGCTCATACGTTTCATACTTTCTGTTCTCAGCAACAGCTAATTCTCTTTATTTTGCATTTCTTTATGGTTTCTTCAGACTTAAGCCCTCCACCAGTAGCACCTTTTGACCACCGCATAGTGACTCCCAAACCTCATCAGATAGCCACCTATTACACCATCAACAAGGATGAGGTCCTGGGAGGGTGAGTACCAATGACAACCTGACTCTCAAAAGTTTGTTTTCATTTCGCTCAGTTACAGCCACAGACACAAACACATTGGTCCTCTCTAATGAAATAACAGAGGATCTCACAGCCTGTGAGGGGATGTCTAATAGTTTTTTCCAAGGCCTTTTATTGTCCCGCTAAAGGGCATTTGTTTGAGAGCCTCGGAGGGCTCTTGTGAAATAGCGGGCCTCTCTGATGTAATAGAGCAGCACTAAATCCTGCCTCTAGAAGTGGAGATTACCCCTTAGCACGCAAGCACATTTTTCAAATTACATAGCCCTAATTACTGCATGACTGAAGGAGCCATGATGATTAATACTTATTTTCATAATCAATTATTACAAGTTATTTTTACAATGAATAATTGTTTGGTAAAACATATATATAAATATTAAATAAATAAATAATGCCTGTCACAACTTACCAATGCCCAAATGGACATCTTCAGATTGTGTGTTTCGTCTAACCAAAACTCTGAAATCTAAAGGAGACAATGATATAGAGCAGGGTTAGGGTTAGTCCTTTGTTTGAGATGGTGTAACCATCAGTTATTTGGAATGACAAAGATAAATTACGTAAATTAGAACACAAAAAATCAAATAGCACTAGAATAAACGTTTTTTTAAATCCCAAATGAAGTTTCTAGATAGTTCTTATACTCTGTCTCTAGTATCTACGTATTTGTTTGACTCATCTATCTGCTTTTCTTACATTAGGGGACGCTTTGGACAAGTCCACAAGTGTGTAGAGAACTCATCTGGTCTGACATTGGCTGCCAAGATCATCAAAGCCAGGAGCCAGAAAGAGAAGGTGCAGTAATGACGGCCAATGAATGCTGAATATGTACAGTAACAGAATACATGTTCTGCAATGGCACTGGGATGTCTGTTTCCCCAGACAGTCTAATGGAAGGTTTCTTTTATCATTGCTAAGCACCATAAAGGATTACATTTTAAAAATAGACCCAGCTCAATAGCCTAGAGGGCGTGGGCATGTGGAGGTCTGTCACCCTCATTGTGTCTTTCTTGCCCTCAGTCATCTGAAAGTGATGAGACAGGTCAGATGTCCAAGCATAGCTCTGCGGCTACGTTATCCTCTGAGATATTCAAAAGGCTTGGAGCCGACTCAGAGCCCACCAAACACACAGCCAAATCCTCGGCTGGCTCATGTTGCTGTCAGTGAGCATCCATGACAAAACTGATTGTGTCCTATATAGTCTGTATACTGTAGCTGATACTAGTGTGCAAAGATCAGAGTCCGTGATACAGTATGACCTAGAAAAAGCTACCCAAACTATGAGAGGTACCTGATGCCAGCATCCTCTCTTTGGATTAATCTCCTGCAAAATTTGGTGATTTGACATTAGATCGAGTAGATTTTTAGAAACAAGGAATTTACCTTGATGCTTTGGTGCATAACAATAAACAAGTTAACAAGGGGTTAACAAGGAATATGATGCACCCAATTTAATGGTTTAAATGATTTACAGAATTTTGTCCATGCATCATATCAGGGTTCTTGATTCAGATCCTTTCTGCTTTTCACAGAAGTCTTTACACACTTTTTAAAAATGGGAATGCACAAGGGTGTGGTCTAACGTCATAACACCTTACTTCCAGCTCACAGTAATCTTGTGAGGAATAGAAACCACACAAACATAGTAAGAGTGTAAATAATGATTTTGATTTTTTCTACAGAGCAAATGAAGTCCAGCTACGTTCCCTGGTTGAACAACTCCTTAGATGCTCTTTTTCAAATCTTGACTCACAGACTTTTGTCACTAATGAACTTCCATACATTTTTTCCAGTTTACAAGTCTAAAAGTCTTAGAAACCAAAAATCATTTCATAATTATAAACATCTATGGTTTTCTAACACCTGGTGGGTTTACCTCAATTAACTAGTTTGTGTTTCTGTCTTTTGTCTGTCTGTCTCTCAGGACGTGGTGAGGAATGAGATCCAGGTGATGAACCAGCTGAACCACGCCAACCTCATCCAGCTGTATGCCGCCTTTGAGTCGCGCCATGACATCATCCTGGTCATGGAATAGTGAGTCAGAGTACCTGCATGCTGTGTGTGTTCTCATTTGTCATTTTAACAAAGTTACAAATGCTTCCTCACTGTAATTGTTTTCGTGCTTCCCTCTGTATCTTAGTGTTGAGGGAGGGGAGCTGTTTGACCGCATCATTGATGAGAACTACAACCTGACAGAGCTGGACACGGTGCTGTTTATACGCCAGATCTGTGAGGGGCTGCAGTACATGCATAAGATGTACATCCTTCATCTTGACCTCAAGGTAAAGCTGCTTCAGCCTGGGATTTTGTATTCTCACAGTCAGCAATGTCCCTGTCAATTTTATTATTTAACCAGTTTTTGTTGTCATGCTCTCTACTCTTCATCTTTAAGTTTGCTGTTTTACAACCCAAACCCAACTATAATATTGTTTTCCACTTTTTATACTCTATTTGTGTATAGCTCTTTCCAACTTCTTAGTTACATTTAATACTCCATACACTGCAGTCCCCTTAGGAATTTGTAGCCAAAAACGTATACATAACCAGCAACTGAACAGAATTGCATTTGATTCTTTATCTGTGTATGTACAGTATTGTAATACTTCTCTTTTGTTCTTTTTCAGCCTGAGAACATTCTTTGTGTCAGCAGAGCCACTAACAAGATTAAAATCATAGATTTTGGCCTAGCCAGGAGGTAAAATCTGTCATCTCGTTACAGTTTAAAGCTTTGTTAACTGTCACCTGTTGCTGTGAGCCCCAGGTGTATCTTCACTTCATGTTTTTGCTCCTGTGTCTCTGACAGGTATAAGCCCAGGGAGAAGCTGAGGGTCAATTTTGGGACACCTGAATTTTTAGCTCCTGAAGTCATCAACTATGAGTTTGTTTCATTCCCCACAGACATGTGGAGCCTTGGTGTCATCACATACATGCTGTGAGTTGTGGATGCTCATTTACAGTTGTGGATGCTCATACTGTGTATATACTGTAGATAAAAAAACACTCAGTAGCATCCCTGACTTCTGTTTTCTGTTGGTCCAGGCTGAGTGGCTTGTCTCCGTTTCTCGGGGACGACGATAATGAGACACTAAACAACATCCTGGCCTGTCAATGGAACTTTGAGGAGGAGGAGTTCGCAGACATTTCCGACGAGGCCAAAGACTTCATCACCCTTCTGCTGGTGAAGAGCAAGAGCTGGAGGATGAGCGCATCAGAGTCCCTCAGACATCCCTGGCTGTCAGACCGGAGTCTGCACTATCGACTTAGCCAAAAGGTAATTTATTGAACATCATCATAATGTGCTGTTAAACAGAGCTGTTTGGTCAGAGCTCTGATGATTTCCTGCTATAGTAAACACGCAGTATACAAAACATAGCAGCTGGCCAATTAGAACTCTTGTTGCTACTCTGTGGGCTTTTTGTAGTGGCTCAATGCTTAATGCTGTATCTAAATTAAAGCAATCATGCAATTGAAACTGTAAATGTTAAAGCCAAGGAGATACAATCGTGAGATGGAATATCATAGACACATTCGAAAATTGCTTTATTGAAAGCAAAATTCAAAGACTTTTCATAAAAAAAATTTGCAAGTCCATCCTTTTTTATTTCTCAAAGATAGGCAAACAGTCAGTGTGGAGAACAAAAGAGGCAGAAAGCATTGGCATAAAGGCAAACTTGGAACCCATCGGCTATCGTCTGATGACAGTTCTTATGTCTCAAGTTGCTAATTAGACTGCAAACAATGACCAGCACATAGAACAGGAAGTGTTGGGTTGAATATTCATTATCGGTTAACCATAACCGATAATGGAATGATATACCACCGGGCCGCAGCAGTGTATAACGGTGCTGGATGGCCTCATTTTGAAATTCCAACAGTAACAACGTTGGTATGGTACACCACTGGGCAGCATCAATTCACAAAGCCCATAAACAGCGTCAGTTTGAAATGCTGCCAGTAACAATGAAAAATAAGGAGCAGGAGGAACATGTCCCTTTAGGGCAGGTAGGAGGGAAGGTGGATGTGTCCACAAAACCCCAGACTGTCACCCGTGCTACTGTTTGCTTCCCATGTGAATGAAAAGCCAAACCATGATGTTTTTTTTTCTAAACCTAGCCACTTGCTTTTGTTGCCTAAACCTAACCATCTACTTTTGCTGACGATCTGGTGTTGATTATGGCGTCCCAGAATGTCAGCAACAGATGCAGGATGATAAATCCACTGACAAAACGATGATATTTGACAAGTTCAGTCGAGAATGCGTTGGTTAACTAGATATCCGTCGGCTACACTGGAACCCCTGAAACATTTGCCTTTGCCCCCAGGGGCTAAATTGCTTCAAACCGATAGGGTTTTGAGATTACACCGTCAGTGTCCCCAGGCTACCAGGGCTATCCTGACATTGAATTTTTAGACATCATTGAATTAATCACTTTAGAGTTTGAAATTTTAATCAAATGATCATGATAATGCATGAAAAAGTTCTACAGTAATTCCAGACTCTATGAAGCTCATTCAGTGTAGGTTTTGAACTGATTTGTTAGTGTAGACTAAAACTTCACTCTGGACCCGAGGAGCAATATGTGTGACAAAGCACAATGACAGTGATTCTAAATCAGGCCCCCAAAAAGCTAAAAAAGGTCCTAATAGATTGGCACACATACAGGTGTTTGCTCCTAATTCAGTGGATTCTCTCTCTTTGCAGAAAAACAAGTGCCACTCCACACATGCTCCTCCTTCAAATAGCTAGACAGGTAAGACTGATATTTTCCTGTCACACAACATAACAGGTATTAAAACATCAGTTTTTCACCATCTGCAAACTTAAAACCTGAAATCTGCTTTTTTTCTGTTTCCCCCCTAGAAACACTGTGAGGCCCTCAGCATGCCTTTCAACAATGTAGGGCCCTGGGGCTCAATACTGGACCAATGCTGCTGTACCTGTTTGGCTACTGGATAACTACTCTCGCTGTACCTGTATGGCTACTGCTTAACTACTCTTGAATTGTACGCTTAGTGCTGCAGCTTGTAGTTCCAACCTGTATAGTTTGAGGCCCACAGGAGAGAAAGAGACTTTTTAAAAACGCTGCCATCAAGGCACAAACCACCTGCTAGCATGCTTGCTGTCCTGTAGAGCTCAAAACTTCAGACTGTTCCAGTGGGGACTTGCTCGCTCTATGGTGGTGTACAGAACAACCTGCTGCAATGGTGAATCCAGAATGTTAGACTAAGAAGTTGAATTACTTGTCACTTCTACAACTTCCACATATACCACTGAAAAGATGAAGAAAAACTGAAAATCAGCAGTTTGGCGTCAAACAGACACTGTTATCCTCGTCTGACAGTGATCAGTTCATCATGTTGTCCTGGTTTGTTGCATGCTTTGCACTTTTTGGCCTATTTCTTCAAGATTAGCAAACGATTTATAGATTGAATGCTGTTATTTAAATAATATATTTTTGTGAATACAGATTTTCTTTCTTTCTTTTCATTTACAAGTCTTATAAAAATGTTCTTCTGTCTTGACATAAAGTAAAAAAAAAACATGTAAACTTTGCTGAAGTTGAAGTCGCACCACATTAATTTATTTTGTATATACCACAACACTACATATTCTCATTCCCCTGTAAAGTGAGAATATCTCAATGACTCAGTACTTCCTGGTTCGAGCCAAAGTCAACCCACACCTCTGGTACGTTTTCACTGTAGACTGGATTGCCTTCTGTATGCGTTCATGCCACTAGTTCGCCTTTGCTTGGGCAGTTTGGAGTAGCCCTCTCACCTTCCATGAAGGCATAACGAACAACAGAATACTACCTATGAATGATTCATGTTTATGACTGAAGTGGATTCTTATGTTCATTTATTTACTGGTTCAACACCAGATTGTACTTGAAGTGCAAAGCTTTTACTCAAGATGGGATTTCTTTCATGAGAGACAAACAGTATTTCACTTAGTTCTGCAAATACTGTATGTGTAAATGAACAGTTGAACTTGATGGAAAGCCAACAACAGAGCAGAGACAACATCAGGCAGTGCTTTTTTTTGTCCCATTCTTTCAAAGAGATAGGAAGTTGGATGAATGTCTGTCACTCAGTTTTTGGCTGCTCCAATTGGAAATGGAAAAGCTTTGTGATAATGAATACTTGTGTAACTGAATTTATGATACCTTTTTCAAGTTTTCTTGTGTAATGATGAGACATAATTACATGTAGAATATGAATAAGCGAATAAATAAAGCACACTAGAAAATATTTGCAGTGTTTCTTACAGTGTATTTCTGTGGATTATGTTTAATTTTTAAATTGTTTGACCATTTGCATGAAAGTTAAACTGAGTTTTGTAAACATATACAAAAAAATGTACATGCATACTGACATTGTAAATGTGTCAGCCTATCCACATATGGTGTGTTTATTGGGTAGCTTTCATATTCCTGCGTGTCCACGCTCAGCACAGCATTCTACAGAAGCCTCGAAGAAAAAAGCAAAACTAATTAATTGCTAAGGAATTAAGAAAAAGGCAAAAATGAGATTTCCTGTAAGGGCACCTTGCCTCAAGAGTAGAAGTACAGAATGATAACATAAATGAATAAAGAAATACATAAAAATAATGATAAAAAAATGTTATCATACACATTAAATAAAAACAGTATAAATTGTAAAAAGTTAAAATGAAATAGAATAAAATAAAAAGTATAACTGTGGAGGCTTCCAGCTGAAATTAGGAAGCACAATTGCAAATTGCATCATAAAAAGCTAAATTTAAAGCCAACTCCAATTCCAATTTAGAATTTTAATATTTGCTTATTTAGCCCTATGTTGTTTCTTTCTAGAGGGTTAAACTTCAGACAGCAGTCAGTAGCCAGGTCACAAAAAACAGGAGTTAGAACAGGGATTAATGAGGTGCAGGATCAAAAATCTCTATAAACAGATATCTGCATATAGTTGCAGCATCTGTAGTCAGTGGTACAAGATTTTGGCATCATAAACATTCTTGATTTAGTTAGTCTGAGTAGAAACTGACCAATCACATCTGAGCTGGCTCTTGTTGCATGCAGGTAAGCGGTCCATGAGGAGAACAAAAAAGGTGCAACACACTGGCTGGAATCCAATCTCAGAACACATCGGCTATCGTCTGACGACAATTTTTTATTTTATCAGCATTTATATGGAGATAAAACACATTCAGTGTAGGTTTTGAACTGGTATGTCAGTGTAGACTTGACAATCTGTGTGACAAAGCACAGTTACACTTATTGTAAATGAGTAAAACATAGTAATAATGACAATAATTATTATTAACAGACAACATAACAGGTATTCATTTCTCAGTCTAAAGCATCCATTTTTTTTACCATCTGGCTACTTGCACACTTAAAACCTGAAATGCTGCTTTTTTCTGTTTCCCTCCTACAAACACTGTGAGGCCCTCAGCATGCCTTTCAACAATGTAGGGCCCTGGGGCTCAATACTAGACCAGTGCTGCTGTACCTGTTTAGCTACTGGATAACTACTCTCACTGTACCTGTATGGATACTGCATTATTACTGCATAGAATGATTTTTTTTAATGAAGAAATGGCATCATACATATTAAATGAAAAGAACAAAATGAAAGTTGTAAAAAAAAAAAAAAAACTTTTTATCTTGGGGACTTTCAGCTGTTAATCAAGAGGAGCAGTATTATACCACTTAATTCCCAGACTATCATTTAATCTGTCAATCTGAGGAACTGTAAAAGAAGAGAAATTATTAAATTCCATTTATTGATGTGATTGGACTCAAGTCAAGTCAGTTCTATTCATATAGTATCACAAATTCCAAATTTGCCACAAGGCACTTTGCAGTCTGTACATATATGACACCCTCTGTCCCCAGACTCCCCACACACACACAAATTATATATAGAATGTCAACATAAATAAAGAATATGGGTCCAGGAGGATGTCAAGCAACTTCCAGTGTCTCTAACCACATAGAACCACTATCCACTCTCCGTCCTGGAAGAGGGATCCCTCCTCAGTTGCTCTCCCTGAGGTTTCTACCATTTTTTTCCCCCATTAAAGGGAGTTTTTTCTTATCCGTTTTGAGGGTCATAAGGACAGAGGGATGTCGTATGCTGTAAAGGCCTGTGAGGCAAATGTGATTTGTGATATTGGGCTTTATAAATAAAATTGTTTGACTGATTGATTGACTGATTGACTGATTGATTGATTAATTGATTGATTGATTGATTGAACCTGAGCCACACAACCTCCTCACCACCATGTAACCTGAATAAGGACAGGCTACACAAATATGTACATATCTTTATTAATGGTTGTGTTAAGTGATGATAACTGACTGAAGGGTTCATCATCTCTTCACACAGTCAGCTGCAGAGAATCAAATCCTCATTTAACAACTGAAATCCAACTGTGTTCCCCTCTGTATCATTCACCTGGACAAACAAACACCTCTCTGTGCAGTGAGGGATCGCTCCCTGTATCGGAGAGACAAAGAGAAGATAAGTAGAATTGAAGTTGAATATCATGAAGAGATACTGGAAGGCATCTCTCATCACCTGATGTATTATAAGGCTGTATTATATATTACAGTCAGTTAAGTGAGAAATAAAACATCTTCTCCCATAAACATAACAGACTATAGCTCTGGGTTTATACTGTCACATAAAACCCCTTTATGACTTTTCACATCTATCAAAATATCAGATTGCTGTCCCAAAATGAGTTTTATTTATCAGCGCAAGTCAAATCTTTAAAGCAAGTGAGGGGCTCTGGGAACAGGAAGAGAAGAGGAAATTAAGCTAAATTAATTTAGTTAACATACAGGTAAATACTTTCACAACCTCATCTCAATGAAATCTCCAAGATCTGTTTTTATTTATGTCTGAACTATCAGTAAATTACACAGAAACATATTTTCTGTTCTGCAGTAATGAATATAAGGCATATAGAGAATGGGACAGATGGATATTCACCATTTGAGCATTTAAACACTTAGACAGATGCTGCCAAACACAGGCAGATACGCATAATCAATCCTGTCAGCATGTCACCCTGAAAGAGGCCACTTCCATCAGGACCGAAACTTTTCATAAAGATACTCAGATCCTCTCTTCTTGCTGAAAATAGGGGAGAACTCTGCAGATAATTTGGCTCTCAGTAAAAAACACTATAACAATGGACACTGAAGGAATCATGCAGGAGGAGTTCAAGTTTGGCACATGGGAGAAGTTTCAGCAGGTTGCAATCTGCAATCCTCACCACTAGATACCACGAAAATCTACACACTGCTCCTTTATGGCGGCAGATATAGCTATAGGTTTTCTCAGGGTGTGTCTGTCTCACATCAACAGAACACTTGCAAGAGGACCAAAAAAGTGAGAGTAATTTTCCATTTCGTTACTACTAACCCACTTGGGAAACTTGCTTTTACCACAGTTTGTGTATTCATGCACCCGAGGGTCAATGCCAAGGGGGGCATCAACTTGAAACTTGCTGAAGAATTAAAGTATAACTGTGCTGATTGCTAGCTGCTCTATGAGAGTGACCCTCCATCGACTTTCCTCTCAGCTGGACCTAACCCTGCACTCTTAAGTGTTCCCCCACTCACAACACATGTGTGAAGGATGATGGTTTCTGCACAGCAGTGGACACACAGTGAGAGTCAAATACCTCGAAGCACACAGCGAGACACCTGTCGTCCAAACAAGAGAAGAGAAGAAGAAGAGCCCCGAGCTGTAACAGAGCTGTGTGTTGTTCTCTTTTGATCAGGCAGGGTGGATGAGCAGACTGCTGTGCTTCTCAGGACCCCAGGCACTTGTTTTTCCCCCACTTTTATACGATCATGTTTACTTAAGACTGTAATGAAATCTCATCTCCCATCATGCTGTGCACTCTGGGACGCTGAGCAGTGCTACTGATGCTCTCAGCTGGAGCAGATGTTACCATACATGCTCAAATGTACAAGAATAATACTAGTTCATGGGCCGGGTCAGAATTTGGTGCCACCTACGGTGGCAAAATATCTTTGGTTATACTTTATTTGAGGGGTCTATTTAAGTACTTTGAAATGGGATATCGGTTTCAAATGAGAAGCTTTATTAATTTTTTGGGTCAATCATTGTTTTTGCCATTATTGCCCTAGAGTAGCCCCACAGTAGGTTTCTGTGCAGTCTAATGTAAGATCTTGTGTAACAATGAAGGCAATAATTTAAGCCCCCCTCCACTAAACATGTGTTTGTGTATGTACCCTAAAATGTCTGACCTTGACTATACTGATTTGTATCTGTGCAAGGTTTGTCACCAGAGAGGCATTTTCACATTCCTCTACTGAAGGGGGTGATGTCTATGCATTTCCCTAAAATCTGAGAACTGAACGTTCACAACGTACTGTACGCCTGTCTGAAAGGAGAAGTTGCACTGCAATCTGGACTTTACTGACAACTTCGACCTGTTCTGGAACCATAACCAACTGTACAGACCTGATGGACTTCATACAAACCTGCAGGGGTCAAAGCTGCTCTCTGCAAACATTGACTATGAGTACTATGAGTGACAACTGACACCATGAGGTAACACACACAATCAATTTTAAGTGCCACTGTAAAGACACTGGTATAGGGTTCCTGGTACAAGTGAAACTTCTGGAACACCTGATCAAAATTATCCTCTACCACTCATGGGGCATGGACTGTCAATTGCTCCACCTGTAAGTCACATACCAGTCTGTCTAACACTCAGACACTGTAATTTTGTCTCCAAAGCATCTCATTCAGTTAACGCCGACAATCTTAGTATTAGAAAACCCACAATAACTCCAGCCTACCCTTCACCTTCCCTCCAAGAGATCACTGTCAAACAAATCACTTATCTGTCGAGATTATATTCTGTCAAAAAATCTAAACTGCTTCTTTATCACTGATTCATGGCGTGTACCTGATGACCTCTCTCACTGAAGCCAGGCAATTCTTACTTTCAACAACCTAGATTACAACCTAGCATGAGGCGGAGGGGTTAATTCACACTAATGCCCTCAAGTGCTCCATTACTTTTATGGCCCCTTTTCATCTTTTGAATCTTTGACTGTTATGATAGATGGCACCCTGCCCGATTTGTGCCTGCTAGTATACAGATGCCCTGGGCCAGATATTAATTTTTTGATCTCCTTTCCCACAGAAATTCGACAACATTCTCATTCTTGGAGATTGTGACATCCACATTTGCTGTCCCTCTGAAGCCATGACCTGTGATTTTATAAATTTACCTGAATCCTTTGATCTACAGAATGGCCTTACACATGTTAAAGCCACAGTCTGTAGGAATTTCTCCCATCTAACGGTGAAATCATATATTGCGTTAAACGGATAGCGTGCTCTAGCGCCTCACTGTTTCAAATTGCAACTACGGTAGCCGCTGTGTACCAAAAAGCTGTGATAACATTGATGAAACCATGTCATCTGATAATTCATGGAGTATTCTCCTACACAGACACATGCGACGCGACTTGACAAACCCCCTCCTCACCATGCTGGCTGTGTTTACAACGTAGGACTGTTGTAGCGGGTGTAAACTGAAAACCAATCATGTCTTGTCTTTTGACGTATGATGTATTTTAAAGATGGCGAAACGTTATGGAACCCCCCAGACGACTTACCCGCCCAATGTACAAACAAATCCGAAATTCTCCTTTTACGAGAATAAGTCAGATTATTGGTGGAGGTAATAGTACACCAGTGATGACATATTTATGAATGCAGACATCGATTTTTGCCGATAAACAACTGAAAATGCTAAACAATGTCCCTTTAAGGGCCACACCCTATATTAGCTCTCTTCTCTGGTTTATCTGTCTCCGACACTGTGACACAAGAGTTTCACCTATCTGATCACAAGACTATCATTTTTGATCTCAGTTTGCAACAAACTTCTCCTGTTCGTCCTGCTCTCCTCCACTCCCGCATCATGAATTCCTCCACTGCTACTGTGTCTGCAGAGGCCCACAGGGAAGCTCCCATCATTACTAGCAGTAAGGCTGCACCATCTCATGTAAGCACAGAGATATTTGTCTTATTATTGAACAGTACTGATTTGGCCACTATTCACTGTGTTGCGCCAGTTAAAAGTAAAGAACATAAGCCTTTAGCCTCACCATGGCTTGACAACAATACAAGAGAAATAAGGAGAGCATGTAGAAGGGCAGAGTAAGGGTGGAAGCGGGATAAATTGCAGATCTCTTTTCAAATTCTGTATGGTCTCTTGAGTAAATACCAGCAGGCAGTCATAACTGTCATAATCCCAGAGTACTTTTTCGTGTTTTAAACTCTACCTCCTCTACTCCCTCCTCCTGCTTAAAAGCCTCTGTCCTTAAATGTAAGGAATTCCTAAACTTTTTCAGACACAAAATTCTTAATATCAGAGCTAGTTTTATTCCATCTGTAAATAGTCTCTGAGAGCACTGCAGTTCGGTATTCCTTTAACTTTATTACTTTACCAGAGCTCTATCCTATTGTTTTTTCTATGAAGACCTCCACCTGTTCTCGCCATGTTTCCAACTAAACTCTTCAAAGAAATCTTTGGCACCATCGGCCCCAGCATTCTTTCAGTTATCAATAGATCCCTGGAAACCAGCCATGTTCCCCAAAATTTCAAAGATGCAGTTGTGCAGCCCCTTGCTAAAAAACAGAATCTAGATCCTTCACTCTTACATGAACAGACTAATCCCCCATTCTCTACTGACCAAGTAATTTATGAACCCATCTGGCTCCAGAACTGCTTTTAAAAAAAATTCAAATCCGGTTTCAGAGCTCTTCGCAGTACTGAATCAGCCTAACTAAGAACAACAAATTACCTCCTCCTAGCTGCTGACTCAGGAAACTGCTCTGCCCACTTGCTCCTAGATCTAACCACAGCCTTTGACACAGTAGATCACGCTTTTCTCATTCACAGATTAAAGGAATGGGTCAGGGTGTCTGGTTCTGCTTTAATCTGTCTCTCTTCATATTTATACAACAGATCCTTGTCTCTATCAGCAACTAATTTTCTTCCTCAGCTCCCATCTCCTGTGGTGTCCCCCAAGGTTCCATACTTGGTCCAGTTCTCTTCTTCATGTATTTACTTCCGCTAGGCCACATTATTCAAAAACATATCTTTTCACTGTTATGTGGACAACACACAGATCTACCTCCCCTCAGAGCTGATCAACATCGACAAACTGACTGACCTCAATAACTGTCTTCATGACATAAAATCCTGGATGGTTGCCAGTTTTCTCCAGCTCAATGAGAATAAAACTGAAGTTATTTTATTTGGACCAGGGCATTTGACCAACATTATTTCTCCTCATCTTGGCCCATTAGCCGCATCATTTAAATTACATGTTAAAAATCTTGGAGTCATACTTGACTCTGAATCGAAGTTTGACAAACAGATCAACTGTGTAGTAAAATTAGGTTTCATGCAGCTGCGCACCATCTCCAAATTCAGATCAATTCTCTGTACCTCTGACCAGGAGGAGGTCATCCACGCTTTCATATCCTCCCGCCTTGATAATTGCAACTCATTATATTTTGGTATTACTCACTCTTGTTTGTCTTGTCTTCAGCTAGTCCAAATGCAGTAGCAAGAGTTTTTGCCTCCCTACGCCTGTTAGCTACAGGACAAATTTTAAGATTCTGGTATTTTTCTGCAAAGTGTTTAAAAGTCTTGCCCACTCTTACATTGTAAAGTTCCTCTCCTCATATCACACTTTGAGAGAACTGAGATAATCTGACCAAAGATTACTGTCTGTCCCGAGATCCAGGTCTAACTGTTGTGGGGACAGGGCCTTCTCTATCACTGGAATTCTCTTCCTCCCGCCATCTGATTCTCCCCCACCACTGAGATTTTTAAGAGTCATCTTCAAGCAAACTTTTACTCACTAGCCTTTAACTGTGTGTATTGCTGTGCTGTCACAATGTGATGAGAGTATAAAAATGAGGATAGTTTTTATTATAGGTCTAATAATAACGGTAGTGATATTCTATTATCACTGTTATCATTTTATCGCTATTATCACCTATTATTACCTTTACTGCCTTAGTAAATGTACTTGGTCACATTTCACCATTGCTGCTGACAAATAGCTACAAAAAACACCCGTCATTGATATAACAGAAAGCTAACTTTCTCCCTCCGTCCTGTGAGTGGCGCTGTGCTAAAAGACCCGCAGCCCTCTCAGAGACTCTGCCCTCTTTAGTGAAGCCTCCTCCGCTGCTCCTACTCTCTCTCCTCCCATTGGCTGATCGGTCAGCCGCTTCCTGCTACGTACTGCACTTTGTAGTACTGTAGTTTGGTTTACGGATGCTGAGGAGACCTGTCGGTACTCTCACTTTCAACACACCGGACAGGCAGGTTTTTTTGTCCGTTCTTTCGGTCGGTGTTGCAGCTGAGTTTAAACATCCAGCGGAGAAGACATGGCCCTGTGCTCCGAGCCTGCTAACGTTAGCTCTGCGGTGAACGGACAGCTGAAGAAGGAGAGGAAGGTGGCCGTCATCACAGGCATCACCGGGCAGGTGAGGTTCATTCATACCTAAGGCACACCTAGCTAATTAGACTGTTGTCGAAAAACACTTTAACGACTCTCTGTAGTGATTTATTTCATGGGGATATGCTTGTTTAAACTGCCGGTGGCGTTTACACCTATGTCAGGTGCTTAAAAAACTCAGTGTGTCACTATTAAATCTCCATTTGCCCTGAAATGATATCTTTTCTGTCTTCTACCTCTGGCGTTTGAAGTGTGCTAATTCCCTCTGTTGATTTAGGTTAACAAAGTTACACTGAAGTTGTGCCTGAAGCTGTTTACCGTTCAGTTTTGACATATCTTGCCAGAAGAGAGGAGAAACGTTTTCCACGAAGTCATCCTTTCTTCTCCCATTATTTCTCTTATCTCAAACACATACTCCCACTACAAGGAAGTTGTCAGGTTACACATTAGCCACCTCTCCATTGACATCCCTTCTGTAGCAGCTAAACAGTAATGGACATTATGTACATGCACTCAAGTACTGCACTTAAGTACCATTTCGAGGTACTTGTACTTAACTTGAGTACTTCCATTTTCTGCTACAATGCATATACTTTGATGCTAATAGGTTTGTACTATGTATGATGCCTCACTGACACCTACACTTCTGCATTAGTGCTATCATTAAATCAAGGACCACGTCCTGGAGTTTGTGGTGTCATCCTTGACATTATTATTATTTGTTTGTTTTTTTTTGTAGTTGTTTGTGATTCAATATACTCCTTCTGGTTAACTTGTAACTACTTTCTCTTAACTCTTAATTTATTACTAATTAGGTTACACTGAATGGTAAATGAATAAAATAGAGCAGAATCATGACCCAAAAGTGATGTGTGGAGTATGTAGAATAAGGCTGGGCAGTGCGGTTGACATCCTTGTTACAGTATATACATTATATAGAATATATAGAGTTGCAATGAATGATTATTTACATTATTGATTATACTGCTGATTACTGTCTCTATTAATTGTTTTGTCTCTCTTAATTACTCTCAAGACTTAATTCATTTTTATTCACACATGTTGTATGTAAACGCGCATTGAAATTACTTTGTATGAAATGTGCTATTTGAATAAAACTTAATTGATTGATTGATTCATTCATTGATTTGCCATAAAATGTAATACCATAGTGATAATGACTATAATTTCCCAGAACCCAAGGTGACTTCTTCAAATTCCCTACTTCGACATCTCAAAGATATTCAGTGTACTATATGGCACAGAAAAGCAGTAAATGAAACCAGCAAGTCTGCAATTTTGCTGGGAGAGTTATTTAAAGAGTTAATCAGTTATCACAATAGTTGCAACTTACTTTTATTACAGTTGAGTCAGGTGATCCAAGTGGAGGTAGTAGCTTGCTCATACAGTGCCAGCCAAAGGTATTGGAACAGTGAGTCCAATTCGTTTACTTTTGTTGTAGACTGAAAACATTTGGGTTTGACATCAAAAGATGAATATGAGACAAGAGATCAACATTTCAGCTTTTATTTCCAGGTATTTACATCTGGATCTGATACACAACTTAGAAGATAGCATTATTTGTAATGGAACACAAAATTTTTAGGTGAGCAAAAGTATTGGAACATATAAACTTAAAATAGATTAAAGTGAATGAGACTTAATATTTAGTTGCAAATCCTTTGCTTTCAATAACTGCATCAAGCCTGTGACCCATTGACATCACCAAACTTTTGCATTCTTCTTTTGTGATGCTTTTCTAGGCTTTCACCACAGCCTCTTTCAGTTGTTGTTTGTTTTGGGGGGTTACTCCCTTCAGTCTCCTCTTCAGCAGGTAAAATGCATGCTCTATTGGGTTTAAGTCTGGAGACTGACTTGGCCAGTCTAAAACCTTCCACTTCTTGCCCCGATGAACTCCTTTGTTGTTTTGGCAGTTATCGTTATCTTGCTGCATGATGAAGGATCTCCCAATCAGTTTGGTTGCATCTTTCTTTAAATTAGCAGACAAAATGTTTCTGTAGACTTCTGAGTTCATTTTGCTGCTGCCATCATGTGTTACATCATCAATGAAGATGAAAGAGCCCGTCCCAGAAGAAGCCATGCAAGCCCAAGCCATGACATTACCTCCACCGTGTTTCACAGATGAGCTTGTATGTTTGGGATCATGAGCAGATCCTTTCTTTCTCCAAACTTTCACCTTTCCGTCACTTTGGAAAAAGTTCATCTTTGTCTCATCAGTCCATAAAACTTTTTCCCAGAATTTTTGAGGCTCATCTCTGTACCTTTTGGCAAATTCCAGCCTGGCCTTCCTATTCTTCTTGCTAATGAGTGGTTTGCATCTTCTGGTGTAGCCTCTGTACTTTTGTTCATGAAGTCTTCTGCGAACAGTAGATTGTGATACCTTCACTCCTGCCCTCTGGAGGTTGTTGGTGATGTCACTAACAGTTGTTTTAGGGTCTTTCTTTACAGCTCTCACAATGTTTCTGTCATCAACTGCTGATGTTTTCCTTGGTCTATCTGTTCGACGTCTGTTGCTTAGTACACCAGTGGTTTCTATCTTCTTCAGGACATTCCAAATGGTTGTACTGGCTATGGCCAATGTTTGTGCAATGGCTCTGATTGATTGTCCATCTTCTCTCAGATTCACAATTGCTTCTTTTTCACCCATAGACAGCTCTCTGGTTTTCATGTTGGTTCCACCTCTAAATGCAGTCTGCACAGGCAAAATCTATCGTACCCAATCTGAAACTGAGCTCAGACATTCAGTGCTATTTATTGTTTGAATAATCAATGTAACTGGGAGACACCTGGGCAACAAAACACACCTGTCAGTCAGCCCTCCTAAAAAGTCAACAGTTTGTGGACATATTCATAGGTGTTTTGTTGGTCAATGGTACAATGCTGAATTGCAATCACAGTGTAGCATCTACCAGCTCCAACAAAGGGCCAACAAGTACACAGCTATACTCCATATATTTTCATGCAATCATTTCAGATTGCCTTCATTTTCAGGCTCGTTATGTGGATTTTGAGCTGGGCACGTATATTAATGATACTTGTTACCTGGAGAGGGTGTAAGGGGATAAACGTTTCTTCCGCACAAGTGTTAGAAAACTACCAAAGTTATATCCTAAATTATAAGTATGCTGATTTTGCTTTTTAATGATTATAACACTGAATAAAGACCTACCCTGTTTCAGAGGAACCAGGGATGGGAAGCAGGGAAACTGACAATATTCAACTAGTTGTGTGTCATTGCAGTGTGTGCAGATGAACGCTGTTAAGCTTCCCATGGAGCTCCCCACCTGTCCGGCGCCAGATGACTGGTGGCTGGCGTCACAGGGATAGACAAACACTGTTTCTTCACACACACTGTGATGACGCACAGCTGGTTGAAATTGGGCAAAGTTTCCTTTTATATTCATTGTCTTCTGTTCGGATCGCGAGTGAGGCGATCATAGGCTTTAACAATAGCTTCTTTCCAACCTGTTTTTGCTGCAGAGTGAGTTTGACATCTTGGATATACCCTTCAAACACAAGTAGATCCCTCTGTCTGCCTCTCTCTGAAATCACTTTAAAACAAACAAAAAATAAAATAAAATTGATAATATTTCTTAAGAGAATGCAGTTCGTTACTGTGGGCTACATGCTAACTCCGACAGCTTGATGGACCATTACGAAGGGGCGGAGCTTAGGGAGGGGTCAGTTGCTTTCAGCTGCCTCAAAATAGCAGTCCACCAACAATGTGCTTGGACAAACCTCATTTTAAGAGCTACATGCCCATGGGCACACAGATGTGCTCAAGTACATTTGCTGCTTACACAGTGTGGATACTGGCCATGAATATGACAGTTGTGTTGGTCTGAAACTAGCAATAACAGTTGTCCTGTGCTGCGCTACACTTTGCTTTGGTATAAGATAAGGTCCTTTAGGTTTATGTTACTCAGTTGCTGTTAAATTTTTTTTAAATGTTAATTAAATCAGTGAATAATGGATATTGTAATTAGATCCCACCAGTTTACATGTACAATCTTCCTTTGAGTGGTAAAACCTGCAGTAATTAATTTTGTTTTTGGTCCATCTGGGGGCAGCATGAACAAGCTGTTTGCATGCACTCCAAAGCAATGTCTGAATTATGTAGGAATATAAGAGGAAAATGTAAGGGCAGAGAGGATGCTGAGGCCTTGACAGTTTACTCATGACCTCGACCAAAATGACTGGATGTGTGGGCCAACATGGATAAAGATAATCATGTGTTTGACAGTGTATGTATGTGATGTGTCTGAGAGTAAGTCATTTGATGGACTTTATAAGCAGTAATGTATGGTCTGTGTCAAACTTTGGACCATACTAGTTGTGTTTTAGGAGGCCTTAAATGGAGGATTGTTATATTATTTGTGTTTATTCTATGGACACAATTCAGTCATTGTTAAAGAAAATTTAGGAAACATCTGGTGATTCTGTATATGATCTATGGGAAGGCAGGTACCAGGTTGACTTCAAAAGGACTTCCTGTTTGACAACATGCTGCTACTGTGATGGGAAACATTTGTCATTGTGTAAGACATAATTGTGACCTTTACCTAAAGGATCATTATCCAAGCAAAAGATCTAAACAATGGATATAGAGGAGTGGTAGCTTGGCAGAACTGGCCTTACTGGCCTTACTGGTATTTAGTTACAGAGTAAATTACATCAGCATGGGTCAGTTTTTAAATGACACTATGACGTTAAATGTTAAGTGAAAGAGTGATGATGTTGTCAAGCGTGTTTGCTCTCATTTTACTACTATGGCTTTTTTGTCATCGTTTCTGTGCCTGGAGGTCAGGAAGTTGTGTCGTTGTCATGGTTACAATGAGAAAGGACAAGGCCCAAATTGATTGTCATGAAAAACCTACCCTGAGAGTAAAACATGCCTAAGTCCATTCACTATCATGGTTAGAGACTGAGGCTAATACCTTGCCTTATGTAAGCAGATTTAAAACAGCTTTTGTGGTTCATTTCACCTTTAAGTGTAGTCAGTATTCAGATTTGCATATCACACGCTTTTAAGTCCATTAATACGTCTATGATTCCCTAATTGCAAACAATAATGTGTCATAGTTTGGGTTTAGGTTATAATGATATTGGTTGTAATTATGCTTAATGTGTGTCTTTGTTTTTTTATTATTTGTTGTGAAACCACAGACACCAAGAGTATAAAAGCTGATTTTAAAGACCAACCTCTTTCTCTCTCTCGCACCTTGTTCCTGCTGCTCTGTTCTTTTTGTTTGGCCATTGCAAGGAATTTACGTGATTTTTATACAAGTTCTTTGGTTTGTCAGATAGTTGTCAGACATTCCAATCTGATATTTTACCTACAAATTCAATTGCACTGACATAAAATCTTCTATAAATGCATATTGCATAATGTTCTACATATTTATATATATTGGGAATACATTTTGGAATAGAATTGAAGAGCCATCATGGAAGATGGTCAACCATTTCTCTTGGCCATCTCTACAGTAAAGAAGTGGGTTGATGCTCTTCAGAAAGTTTAATGTGTAAGCTAGCTTTTCTGTATTTAAATTTCTCAGCATGGCTATTTCTCGAACGATGACAGCAGTGTGAACCTGTCAGATACATTTGCATCTCAGTTTGCATTTGAATATAGGTGTTTGAATGTGTGTCCAAGAAGGGCATTGTTAGTTTCTGGGAGTTCATTTTCAAACAAAACAGGGCAAATAAGCAGAGACCTGGGGACTGTTTAATTGTTTGAGGTGAAAGTTGTAAGTTGACCGTTCCCAGAATGCAGCCCTATCCCCTTCACGATCAGAGATCTTGGAAAGTCATTTTCAGTATCTCACATTCCTTCTCTCAAGCAGCACTTTCCAAAGCTCCTCCTCCCCTCACTGTCTTTAACAAAAAAAACAAAGAATAACAGTGTTAATTCATTTTTATATCACTGATCATGGCGATACTGTTGAATACTGTGAGGCAGGAGGCAAGCAGCATCTGGATAGATCATCTCAGAAGTCACTAGCTGGTGTGTCAGGGTCACAGTGATGCCATAAATCGGCTGGCTAACTGTTCATATATTTCAGGGCAGCATGCTGCTCAGTCTGAATATTTTTGACTGTTGTCTCAGTGTGAAGTATCGGAGTGAGAGGGTGTGAGTTATGGGAGACCACCTGAGTGCCAAGGCAGAGCTGCAGAGCCGGGCAGGGGCTCTGGCTCATGGTGCTGTTTTACGATCCGGGGTTATGAAGAGGACAGCTCCAGCCTCTGTGTTGTTCGACGGTAAAACTTTATTTTGGCTTTGAGGTTCACACGTCTTTCTTGTGCTCCTCTGGTTGGGAAAACAAGGCTGCACCGCCATACGATCCCCCCGAGCTGTTTGATGCTCATCCTACGAGTCTCTTTTCTTCATCCTTTGTTGCCGTTTGATACACTTCTCTCATTCCGTCCTCGCCTCCTTCCACTGACTCCTCTGTTAGCAGCACAAGATAGAATTTGAGTGAATGCCAGCAATAATAATCATAAAGCTAAGAATCTGTGCACACATCCCCTCTGTCGCTCATAATGGCTGCTGATGGCTCCTTCAAGGCTGATTCCTCATCTGAATGAAGTCTGGTAACTTGTAGTTAGACAGGAAGAGATGTAAGTTCAGCTGGAGTGAACACAGGGATATGGATTCAAACTCAAGTTTTATATACGTACTGTACGTTTAGTGAGTGAAATGAAGATTACAGGAAGTCATATTGATACCAGGAAGTTCTCGTCATTTTTTCCAGTGACCAACCTGATTTCCTGAAGTAGAGGGGGGAGACAGAGATTCATAGCACACCAAGTGTTCCTACTTACTGCTGTGTGTCTGTGTGTGTTTATGTGTGTGCATATGCTTGTATGCGTTGTGGGCTGTGATTACAGCATCATTAAACCATCTCAGGCCTAATTGCAGACCAGTGGCGTGCTTAGCAGCTGCTCCTTGTGGTCTAATGAAAGCACATTAAAGTGAATAATTTGTAGTTTACACACAATGACAAACGCACGTACAGCCATGAACTCTATGTTTACATAAATACATGCACAGTGCCTCCAGGCACACGGACCACGCTCTTTAAATTTTGGTCTTTACATTTGTTATTTTTTGCCTTAATGCTGGCAGGCGACCTAACCTTGATTAGGTACTTAAGGTCACAGAGCGTCTCTAGTGATACGATTTGGTTAAGGTCCCAATAATTCATCATTCCACCAGCAGGGGGCACTAAACTCATAGTGCTGGGGTTTGTGCAAAGACATCACAGACTCCCTCCTTTGCTTTGGCTGAAGATGACATTGATTGGTTGATAGTCCTATTAGTTAAAGAAGTTTGAACTACTTACTACATTATATTTGCACACCCTTACTAGTATGTACAAATATATCTTTAACTGCCAAAAAAATGCTTCTGAAATGTGAATGTTTGCTACTTTTTTGGTTTCTAGTGGTAGTAAACTGAATATGGGTTTTGGACATCTGAGTCTATTTGGGCCCTGGGTAATTACAGACAGGATAGGATAGGACATATTGCAATGTAATTGGCCTACACACAGTATACATTTAGACTTTCCATCCAAGTGAAAGTGACCTCCATGACAACAGATGAAGAACTTCATTATATGTCACTGAAAAGATGGTATATAAATGTAAATATTTCATCAGAAATTCTCAAAAACACTCATTGCAATCAGAATTTTACTGATTCTTCCACTCTTTTCTTGGGTAGAAAATGATGAAATGAAAAAAGTTTTTTGTGGAAACAAGTTTATAATTCTTGAAGTGAGGTATGAAGAGTTTTAGATTGTCCTGAAACTCGGGTATTGTGTTGGCACTGGCATTGAAAAACACATAGCTAGTGTCTGAGGCATTTGTTGCAATTAAACATATTGGAGTGACATGATTATTTTTCTTTTCTGCACTGCAGAAGCAGCACATCAATAGAAGAAATTGTTTTAAAGTGAAAGACCAAAAACTTCCCAGCTTTCTTGTAAGAAACACACACACAGCAGTGCCACCTACTGATATTGATGTGCACCCATCCTCTTAATGAAACCACGAGATGATGATGTGATAATGATGGGAATGTTGATTGGAGCTAATGATAGCACTCAGGGAGGCAGCTCTGATGAGCGAACATAGTGAACATATTTCAGACACATGGACTGATTTAGTCTAACATCAACATCAGCTTTAGTTTTTTTTCCCCCTCTGTCCTTTCACCGTATCCTGTTTCATTAATTCTATCTGAATTCACCATTTGTTTTCTCTAGTTTTATGTAATATTGTTAATAGAATTGTTTTGATTATTACATTTTTAAAGGCCTATTGTATTTTTCTGAAAATTAGGACAGAAAATACAGAAAATGAAGAAACAGACATGAAAAATATTTGAAATAGACTGCTAAAAAAAAATCAAGGGAACATTTAAATCACAAATCAGATGTTAAGGAATGAATTATTCAAGTTGAAAATCTTCACTGATGTACACTGTATAATTTGTTGAGAACACAATGATGTAACAATGGTAAATGGAAACCAAAATCATCAATCCACTGAGGGCTGGATTCAAAATCACACCGGAAATCAAAGTAAAGTCTGTAGTGGTACTTGGCAGCATCAGATGCACAGGTACATAACATCCCAGGTGCTCAATTGGATTTAGGTCAGGGGAACGAGAGGGCCAGTCAGTGGCATGAGTGCCTTCATCATCTGCCTACACACTCTGGCCCCATGAGGCGGGGCATTGTCTTGCACCAGGAGGAACCCAGGGCCCACTGCACTAGTGTAAGGTCTGACAATCGCTCTGGCAATTTCATCCTGGAACGTAACAGCAGTCAGGGTACCGTTAGCTATGACATAGAGGTCTGTGCGACCCTCCAAGGATATGCCTCCCCAGACCACCACTGACTGTCACATGTGCTCAGTGTGAACCTGCTCTCATCCGTGAAGAAAACGGGGCGCCAGTGGCAGTGTTCTCTGGCAAGTGCTAATGGAGCTGCACAGTGCTGGGCTGTAAGCACAGGTCCCACTAGAGGACATCAGACCCTCATACTGCCCTCATGGAGTCTGGTTCTGACAGTTTGGTCAGAAACATGCACACCAGTAGCCTGTTGGAGGTCATTTTGTAGGGCTCTGGCAGTGCTCCTCCTGTTCCTCCTCGCACAAAGGGGCAGATGCCAGTCCTGCTGCTGGATTGATGCCCTACTATGGCCCTGTCCAGCTCTCCTCGTGTAATGGCCAGTCTCCTGGGATCTCCTCCATGCTCTTGAGACTGTGCTGTGCTGTGAGACACAGCAAACCTCCTTGCGACCACATGTATGGATGTGCCATTCTGGAGGAGCTGCATTACCTGTGCAACCTGATGGGATGCAAGTTCTGCCTCATGCTACCAGTAGTGACAAGGTCACTAGCAGAGGACGAAACTACAGAAGAATCAGTCAGGAAAGATAAGGAGAGAGCAACTGTGTGTAGCCACCACATGCAAAACTATTCCCTTTTTGGGAGTTGTCTTGCTTTTTCCTCTCCATTGCACCTGTTGTCACGTTTATTTGCACCAAAGCAGATGAAACTGATTCACAATCAGTTGTGCTTCCTAAATGGACAGATTGATAACCCTGAAGTTTGACTGACTTGGTGTTATACTGTGATGATTAAGTGTTCCCTTAATTTTAATATTTTGAGAAGTGTATATTAACACACACAAAGCTATGCATCCAAACAGCTCCACTTGCACACTGTAGTCCTTAAAATGTTTAAGAATTATTTTTAAAGATCTTTGAACATGGTTAGTGTGTGGGATTATACAGTATATGCCTTTACATTACTGGCAGGAATTAGATTTATCTTCTTTTTGATTTGTAATGTGTTGTCTTTTTGTACTCTAAAAATATGCAACATGTGCACACTTGTCAATTGTTTTCACATATATAAGAAATAATTTAAAAGAATTAAGGTCCATTTAAGGACTAAAGTAGATAGATTCCTCAAACATGAAAGTAAAAGTATCAAATTTCAGAAAATTATTCTGATTTTACTCTAACCCCTGCTACCCCTGTGTAAGAGTAGGAAAAGGCTCACACCCGAAACTATATGCAGCTCATGAGTTTTTTTACACTCTTGCGCCCCCTGCAGACGATTCATGCTACTGCAGACAATCCTTGGCATTTAGAGGAGGGATTCACGTAACACTTTCATAACACCAGTATTTGAATACGAGACAAACATTGTCTTATACTTCGAGTAACTTTCAATGTACTGTTGCTGAACCAGCCCTTGGGCTTATTTTCATGTAGCTATAGAGCAGAGAGATCTCACTGTGTCAAAGGCCAAAGTGAGTCTTTGAGAAGTTCATGGTGTGACATTGACCTGGCAGGTGAGCATGTAGTTGTGTGTGTTTTTTGTGTGTGTGTGTGTGTGGATCCCCCCCCCGCTCCCACCAAGCGCCCGGCTCCCCATAACAGGAAACAGCGAGGTGAGGCCAGGGTTTATGGGCTAATACGGCCTCAAAGGAGCTTCTTGTTTTGAAACAGAGCTGCAGCTCTTCAGGCTTGTTTTCCATATTGGTCTGGCGTGGAACGCTTTGACCCTGGCACAGAGGCAGGAAAACATGACACCGGCCGGAGCTTTGAACACCGTGGGGACGGGCAAGGGGCTGCCAGTGCCCGTGCCCATCTCCCCCCTCCCTGGATTAGGCAGAAACAGGTTGGGTATCAGTGCCAACGGCCGCACAACCTGAAAGCTCAACCTGCAGAACTGAAATTATATTAAGAAAACATTTCAGTAGTACATAGGCACACATTCATTTTTATATAACAAGAAAAAAAAAGGCTAGTAGTGAGTCTATAGAGGATTGTACTAATGCTTTAGCCCATTCAACTTTGTTTCAGAGCAAAAACAATGACGTAAGTGAGAAGTATGTAAATCCAAATTAAAAGCCTATTCAGGTGGGTAAAAAGATGCTAAAAACAGCCACATGTTTTGGCTTACGCCTTCTTCAGAGTGTTTAAGCCACAGCTAGGTGGTACAGTATATATGCAATGTAATCAAGAAAACACCATTTTTCACCTGATTTTATTTAACTATCCTCACATATTAGATTTTCCACGCCTCTTAACCATGCCTCACAGTCTTCATTAGTGGATGATGATGTCATGGAGACTGACTGTAGGCCTTTTTTTAACATGACATTTTGACATGTTACAGTAGGAAAAGCACAGGTCTACATAATAAAAATAGCTATGGCTTGATTCTATTTAGCTAATGTACTTTTAGGGTCACTGTCATGGCTTGATGCATGCCTCAATACTTACAAATAACAGCCACATCAGCAGCCAGAAAAATGAACATGTATATGAGATTTTGTTGTCTTTTGTTTTGTTACACCAGCCCTGTTTACAACAGCATGGTAAAGCTGTTTTCATCAGACAAGTTCTGATAAACCCACTGTTCACTACCTGCAACATGTCAGGGCAATGTTGTCTGTCGGCCTGTTTTCCTCTGCCCCCTAGTGGCCATAAATCAGCTACTACCGCTTTAAGACTACTCACTGAGAACTTAACCTGAGAGATAAAGTCTTGGCTTTCTCTACTTGAACAACTACCAGCATTTTTTCCAGCACGTAGTTATCCGTTTGGGAGGGTAAAGCTACCACAGGCAAATTGCTCCATGTCAGACTTCGCCCACCTGTACAGCCTCTCTAGGACCATGCGCCAATGCAGCCGTGTTCCTGCCCCAGTACTGAGTGCAGGTTCTTGGGTGTCCTCCAACATCCAGGCCTCTAAACCCTTTCCCTTCACTACTCCCTGCCCTTCACCTCAACGGTTACCCCCAGACCTGGAGAGGACGCATGGGGCTGGCAGTATGAGTGTGTGTGTTTAGTGTGTGTGTACACGCACATATGTGAGGGGGATTGAGGGATGAATGCCATGACTAGTTCGGAATGTTCCAGAGTGTTCCAGAATGTGCGGTCGGAAAGTCTGAGCAGGGAAAAAAGACGAGGAGTAACATGGGTGAGGGGAACAAGACCTTATTGACAGGGCTCGCTCTCTCACACACACCAATACACACACACACACACACCCACACACACACACACACACACACACATTGGCCCAATGTCTGCCCAAAGCTCGTAATTCATGTGGATGTTATACCTAACGATCCCAGGACACAGTGTGTAGCAACAGTGTGGAGGTTTCAGGAGGGTTGAGGTCCAACTCCATAAAAGAGTTTTTCTTGTCATGTCCATTAATGTGTCATGGAGTGAACAATGTACAGGTTTACTTTCCAACCAGTTTCACCAAGAAATGTATTAAAAGATCATTTAGAGGTTTCCTGGTGGGACCTCTCTAAAACATCTCATAAAACACCACATTTGGAGATCTGCTGGCGTAAGCATAGATAGAATGATAACAAGTAGGCCACTTACCACACCTACTCAACAGAAAACAACTTCTGCCTTACTGACAAGTCCTTTGTCCACCTTTGAACAACCGCATTGATGCTCACCCTCATTTTCTGTTGTCACTGGTCTCTAATGTTTCTCTTTTTGAATTTGCATTGCTTAAGATTATCCTATTAGCTATGTACTTGTAGCCTACCTAAGACACAATAATGATTGTCCATACTTGAGACATATACTTCACTGAACGCATAAGAAACTTTATAGAGTGCGACCGATTCAGCCGGTATGGTCTTATCACTGATATATCAGTATTGACGTACATGTTTTTCGATATACACCGATATGATTTTTTATTTTTTTTTTACAGAACACAAACCTTTGGGGGAATTCAACAATGATGTAATTACATACTTTGTCCAGCAGAGCGCGCTCGACTCCATTGTTAACAGTGCCCTCAGCACTGTGGAGCCGTGTGCAGACAGCACATGAACAAAAGTGCGTTACATCGAAATACACGGTTGTTGAGGATTTAGCGGTCTCCTCTCCTTAAGTTACAAACTAGTTTGTGAAATACATACTGGAATATAAATAACGTTAAACAATGACCCAACCATTTTCTATTATTGGTATAACCAATATAACATTAAACCTGTTGCGGTTAATCCATCTGTTTGCCATGTTAGCAAGGTAGCGTTAGCTAGTTAGTTCGTCAGTAAGTTACAGTTATGTGATTAAAGTTATGCAATTAACGTTAGCAGACTGAAATGCAAGCCTAGAGCACCTCCCTGCATCTCAGCAGGTGATGGTGCGGTGTTGGTTTGAGTCTGGTAAGTTTTGACTTCATGTTGTTACCTAGTTGGTGAGACGCAATACTAGTAGCTAAGCAAATAAACAATGTCCCTTTCTTATGATACTGTCTTCCCAACGTTACATGAGCTAACTAGTTAATCAGGTAACTACTTCACACCTTGTCAGCTGAGTGGACACCAATCTGTGTGTAACATTACACCAAACTGTTTTGTTCTGGACTCTTGGTTGGTACATCCCCCAACCAGACAGTTGCTGTCTTTGCTTTACGAAAGTCTGAACGTTTCCTCTGGACATGTAAAGTATAATACTAAATCCGTATCCTACACTGTATTAAAACACTGCTGCCGTTTTTTGCCTTCTCGGCAGCAGCGAACTGTATGAAACATTAATGTCAAATATTAATGTTCAGTATTGCCAGAGATTATATGTTTTGTTACGCCATTATTAGGCAATTAGTAATTATTAAGGGCTGTAACATATTTTGGCAAAGTAAAAAAAAACAGATGTTTCTTTGGTCCAGCACCCACTCCATTGGATGTTGATATGTGTGTGTCTTTTGTACTGCTTTTGCTGTAAAATATTTTGACCTAATAGCGACAGCTTAAAATATAATAACTTGTGCTATTTAGGGCTGGGCAATATGGCCTAAAAAAAAAATCTCAGATTTTTTCACAAAAAATCCGATTCACAATTTAAATCGATTTTTTTCCCCCTCCTAGTTAAAAAAATATATATATTTGCCTGGTAGCACATACCTGGGGTCCAAAACTTTCAGCATGTGAATAAACCCCGGCTTTTCCACGGTAGCCTATATGTGGGCACCATATCTCTTGCAATATACATGGCGACTGCATCTGATTGCTTTCCACTGGACCCCTTTCTTATCATATGGCAGTGTTTCCCCTACCATCATATTGGATCACAACAGAAGTCATTTAAGGTTACCTTTCCTATAGAACAGGTCTATACCTTGTCCTTTTATTAAACAAACTAAATAGCCTTATGTTACAGGCTGAGCCTGATGTGTGTGGCTTGTGTGTGTGTGTGGAGCTGTGTATGTGTGTAATTGATGTAGGAGGTATGAGACGTTAGTGCGCCGGGTGTGGTGTGTGACGTCAGACGGATCTGTCCCAAGGCTATTCAAGAGAAGGCTGAGACATGGGGTCAAACACGGGGGGATTGCACATGCGCAGTGTAACTTGAGCTGCGATGCTGGAGGGTGACAGCAGGGGCACTAGATAAAAAGCACAGGATCCACTCAGGCGATCAAGGAGTGCGCTTGGTGCGGTCTGCTTGGACCTTTGGACGGCGGCTGCCTGAAGTTGCTGGAATTGCATCTCTGTCATTCTCACCCACAACGCAGGCCACCAGTGACAGTCCAGTAATAAGCTGTGAAAATGACATGCATGCACATCCCCTTTATTCCGCGGTCTCACGCCATCTACTGAGCCTTTGAGGAAGTGCAGACCAGATTTTACTGCGCATGTGCAATCCCCCCATGTTTGACCCCGTGTCTCAGTCTTCTCTTGAATAGCCTTGATGCACCCCAGGAAGAAAGTGAGGCATGTGCTATGTTGTTTACACAAAGAGCATGGATACCAAGAAGCGAAGCTCAATAGAACGCCCCATAGCAACAGACTCGCCCATGGTTTCGTCCTACCGTCGCCATTTTGGACTATCAGCAGACCGCAGCAGACCCACTTGCATCCAAAAACACACAGACAAACTGAAGTATATCGCTATTAATTATGCTTACAGTGCTACTCACCTCGTGATAGCTTGGTCACAGCTGCTTTTTCACGTTTTTGTAAAGCAAAATATAGACTTTAAAAAAAAAAAAAAAAAAAAAAAAGAAAAATGGCCTTATGGCCAGCTTCTTCGGATAATGTTTGCACATGGTTTCAGTGCACTTGTGAAAGGGGCTTTACATAGCAGTTATTACATCATCATTTGGTATCCTCTTGCCTATATGTGTATATCTGTTGTTGGTTGCACATCAGGCCATCAGTTTTTATTCTTCTTGTCCTGTAGAAAAAAACTTCATGCTGCAGAGTTTGTCTCCCATGAGTGCACCAATCATTTAAAGTTGGTGATATCATGAATTCAGTTTGCCCGAACTTGGACAGTAAAGGTTTTATCATTTTTTGTTTTTGTGTAATTCAATCAGTGCAAGAAACTCTAATCAGTGTGTCTGAACCATGAACTTGCGTGTTTGCTAATTTACAGGTTTTAAACCGTGTTGTTTTCTGTCTTTTCAGGATGGTTCCTACCTGGCTGAGTTCCTTCTTGCCAAAGGCTATGAGGTGAGAGAGAAATGCAGACTGCAGGCATAACAGTACTAAGAATTGGTCCTGTGAAAGCTCAGACACACACATACACAGAAATGAATGCAGACACTGGTGAATGCCAACGAACACAGACACACACAGAGCGACATTCTCTCGATAAGCTTCATCCAGCCCTAGCAGTGTGTGGGAGCTCCTGACGTAATTGTGACTTTGTGCATGGACTGTCTCACACCTCACCCTGATAAGCTGCTTCAAGCCTGTTAACCCCTCACCTTTTACCGCAGGGTCAGACCATTAACAGGGAAATGGTTGTTATTATACGGTCATACGAGTGAGGTCACTAACTTTGACCTGCTGCACGATGTGTTTTCAGGAGCAAAAAAAGTCAACAGCCCGCTGATGGATGTAGTGGTTAACAAGCTGTTTCTGCTACGTAAGGCTTCGGCATTGGTTTCACAACCATAAACAGTGACTACACATAAAGTTCAACACACTTGCATAAACATACACGTTGCTCTAGTGCACATTGTGTTTCCCTGACAGTAGCTGCATGACTTCATTTCCCCTCACATGTGTTGCAGAACACACACAAACACACACCTTCATCCAAGCCTGCCTGGTCAGCTTCGCCATCTGCTGCCTGCCTCAGAGACAGCACAGAGGAAATGGACAGGGTCCAGGTCTGGGATGCTGCATGTAGAGGGGGTGGGATGGAGGATGGGGGGTGGGGGTGGTGGGGCATTAAAGAGGAGCTTACAGGCAGGCAGGAAGTGCACAGTGAATAAAGGAAGTAAGGTCAGGGCACAGCGTCCTCCCACTAATGGACTCCCCTTGGATCAGGTTCTGTTATCATCTCTGAGCAGAGCTTCCTCACACATTCCCAGTAGAACATGGAGTACAGATCACAGGCAACCTTAAAAACACAGCAAGCTGGAGCCATGAGACACAATATTGATATGATCAACTGTTGCAATCCAAAATATTGCTGGTCCAAAAATCTTTCGGAGAAACAGTAAATCAAAGCTGGCTACTATATCACTATATTAGAGATCTTTTAAATATGTTGCTACGGACCTGAAGAAAAAAGCTTTCAAATAAACGAATAAAGTAAAATAAATACATAGAACAATACATACTGTGTACATACATATCACACAGTAAACATGACAAACTATAGCTAAATTGTACATCTAAATTCAAGCATGATCATGATATGTGACATTTATAACAACCTCCCAGCTGTAAGAAGAGCCCAGGTTTATGTTAAGGTCAGAACAGTGATGGTAAAATAGAATAGTAATTCATCCGTCCAGCCATCCATCCATCCATTCATTTATGTACCTCACCGCTATCCTATTGGGGGTTGCAGGGGGACTGGAGCGTATCCCAGCTGACATTAGGTGAGAGATGGGGTACATTTGCAGGGCTGACATATGGAGATAGCCAACCATTCACACTCACATTCACACCTATGGTCAGTTTGGAGTCACCAATTAACCTGACCTGCATGTCTTTGGATTGTGGGAGGAAGCCGGAGTACCCAGAGAAAACCCACGCTGACGGGGAGAACATGCAAACTCCGCGCAGAAGGGATCCCCCACCCTGGATTGAACCAGGAACACTCTTGCTGTGAGGCAACAATGCTAACCACTGCAGCACCGTGCCGCCAAAAATAGAATATGCCTGTTTTGATGTATTGCAAGATGATATGATCACATTTTATAATCAAATTGACTCAGTTTAGTAGGTGCTTTCAGAACCAGTTTGGTTAGAAAATTGATCAGCTCATAGAAAAGTGTTAAAATAATAGAAAATAATTAAGACCAACTTTCACTGGGGTTAAGACTGAACCCATCTGAAAAAAGCTGGATCTTCAAAATAGCATAACACCTCACCCACGTACAGATACTACGGTGGCTGGCTGCCTCATGAGTCTGGAGCTTTTACTTTTCCACTTATTATTTGTGTTGAATAGTTTTTAGCTTTGTATTATATTTACCATGCAAAGTGTTGATGAACAAGAATGTGTTAATAGAACTGTGTGAGGAACTGTTTCAGCCATGCAACTTTCATCCTTATATCTAAAGGTGCTTTGGAGGTGTCCTGCTGACACACCTGCCAATACAAAGCAACCAAAACCTGCATGCTGCGATAATGATAATGATGAAGTTGCGGTAATTTCGCAGTAAGCCTTACTGACCAAACTTAACTAAGTCAAAACAAAGGTTTCCAGCAATGTAAATCCCTCACTCATTTGCTGACCTTTCAGCTGGATGTTGTGACATCCTTGGATGGAAAAAAAATCAGTAATTCCTTTTGAATTACAACAATGTTGTTTTCGGTTTTGAGCGTGCTTGTCTTGGGTCTCTATTTAAATAATGAATTTGTGCAGCCAAAAGACTGCAACATGTGAACAGCTCCAAATATAATAATAGCACACAATGGAAAATTGATCTACATTGAGGTCCTCTGTATGTTAAAGCTGGTCCCCTTATTACTGTATGCACATTTTTCAGTTTATTTAGTTTAGTTAACATTTGATTGACATTGAATGGCATCCTGTTGCTTCTCCCGTCCGTTCTTGTAAATGTGGGGGTAACTCAACTATTTCTTTTAGCTGCTTCACAGTAAAAACAATCATCAGCAGTCTTTCCTTCTGTAGGAGCTTATTTTGTGAAGGAGCTGTGTCTTGCAGTTTGCATAAACAACTCACTAGTTTAAAAAATATTGTTTCAAGACAGTAGGAATGTGGTCTTCAAAGGTAACTAAGTATAGTAATGATTGTAATAATGATAATGTTAAAACTGATTTGGTCTAAACAATTATAGTAAAAATAAAAGAAATATAGTATTTTAATACCTGTCTCCTTTCCTCACAGGTTCATGGTATTATGCGTCGTTCTAGCTCCTTCAACACAGGCCGCATTGAGCATCTTTACCAGAACCCCCAGACCCACACTGAAGGCAGTAAGTATCCTGTATACGTCACATTTTCAGATGTGGCTGATGATTTATTATGTAAATAATCAATAATGTGATTTACTGATAGTGTATCTTTGTGTGTTTGTCCCTGTGTTTCCCAGACATGAAGCTGCATTATGGCGATCTGACTGACAGCACATGCCTAGTGAAGATTATCAATCAGGTGAAGCCTACAGAGATCTACAACCTGGGCGCTCAGAGTCATGTCAAGGTAGGGTGATCCCACAAACAAATCAGCATTCTCACTGTGTTCCTCCAAATGAAGACCATCTCTTTTTTAAACACCCTTCCCCATTAACATTGTTAAGTAATTTCCTTTTCCCTGGAATCACTGCGCATGGGTTGTGTTAAAGAGCCAGACAAAGTAAAAGAGTTCATAAAAGTCTTAACAGGAGTGTTAGGACCAGGAGTAATGAATAAGGTTGTGTGTTACTTCCAGAGTAAGACTGCATTCTGTTCTGTCTGATCTGACTCAAAATGTAAAATGGTGATAGAGGTCACTCACCTTTTTAGGTAATGATCTGGTTTGATTGATTTGTAATCCATCATGGAAAACAATTTATATTTGTTTTTGTAGGTTATATTCAGTGGCACTCTATCATCACATGATAATAGATTTTTGAGCAGGTGCTGTAATGATAACCCTCCTTATTGTCGCATTTAAGGGCATTCTAAAGAGTGACATTTTAGATTCTGTTATTAGATAGTGTGGTCAGAGATTTGGATGTGTTACGCTTGTAATAGTAGCCTCGAATGGCTAGCCTAAAGCATAGATGAGAGGTGGACTACAGAGGTCTGACAAGCTCTCTTCTTTTTTTACTCTATAATCCAAGATTTTTTTATTTTTCATACTTTGATGTGTTAAGTTTCTCCTTTTTAAAAACATATTGATCAACTGAATTTTAAGAAGGATAACTAGCATGTCAAGCAACATTCACATGCTTTCAAGTTTATTTTTATAGCATACCTACAACATGAGTTGAAGACAGACTGCAAAGAAACCAAATTGTTCCAAAGACTGGAGTTATACTTTATCTGCAGTCATTTAAGGTGCAAGAGCTTGTGATTAATGGGCTGAAACATACAGTATGCATAGCACCTTCAACACACTCTAACAGTCTCTAACACCTATTTTCCACTATTGCATCTAAAAAATGTGAATGTCAAATCAATTTTGAGACCTAGTGGATGCCAGTTCCTCCACAAATATAGTTCACTGTGTTTGAGTGTCAGTGAGTGCATATGGTCAGTACTGACTGCTGCTGTGAATGGTTAAAAGCAGATGATGTTAAAAAGGGACTCAGTTCTGGGAAGTGAGCTGCTCATGTGCGGAGGACGCTAGAGCTGATGGGACAGGAAGTAATGTTTTCTTGGATGGGTCAGTCTGTGCCACAATGTCCCTTTTGTCTCAGAGCTCCGCGGTGATCCCAGGAGATCCCTTGGCGCCTCCCCCCCTCTCCTCTTTCTGCCCCTCCACACCAGGATCTGACACACATTCTCCAGGCAGCACTGATCCTGCTTCACCATGGTGGTTTGGGTGGGATACGGAGCCAAGAGCTTAGTCAGATCATAGATAATAAGGCCATTTGTAATAAGAACATGAGACATTGCTTTTCAATAGTAGTAGTTTCTTCTTCATTGAATCCAGCCACATTTGGATATGACTGGAATCATTTCATCATCCAGTTCAACTCAGTTTGTTTCCAGTCTTTGAATCCCTGAGTTTAACTGGAAGAGCCAGGTCACCCTGCATGTCTCAGGGGTGTAGTTCAAGCTTTGCTTAAAAGATTGATTCATTAATTTATTGGTAAATCAACAGGAAACGTATGAATTTTAGTCAATAATGCTTCCCAAATGAAGTAAAATGAAGTAGAAAATCTTACTTAATTTGCTTTTCGGCACTTTTAGGTAACGAGCTGACAGACAAAAATATTTGCCGAATAAACCAGTGGTGGCAAATGTTTGCTTATTTACACACGAAGCAGACACAGAGCAACATGATCAGTCATTTGGAGTGGTATTTGTGTCCATCTGATGAATGTAGGTCCTTTATTCACTCTCCTGATAGCTCTGGTTTGGTCTCCACCAACTTTTGAGGGAAATATTAGTCTCTTTAGTCTTTTTTCAGCATTGGCAGTATAAAAACCAAATTGGGGAGTACAGCAAAATGCCGCTTACCTACTTTTGTTCATACAGAATGTGCCTTTTTCGTGGCAATGGGGGTGTAAGCAAGTAACAAAACATGTAGCTCAGCGTGTGATGTAAACAGTGACGTACTCCGAGGGAAGCCGCAGCTGGTCAGTCCTTTGGCGATTCTCTCATAAGTTGGCCTGTCCTTCACCGTCCCCTGCATTTGACAGTTAATGGCCTGTTCGTTTGTGAGGACAAGGAGGGTGCGCAATTCCTTGTCTCACCAGTTGCTCATCTTTACTGTAGTGTCTGTCCGATTTGCGTTTCCCTCTTGCTACTAGTACTAGCTGCTCATTCCTATCAGCTGTTTCCTGTTTATCCACCGCTAGTGGGTCGCACATGTGGCGTCATCAACAGCTCCTCCCAATCCTCGCCAATCCGGCTCTGTGTGTCTAAATGCTCACAGCTTGCCGGCAAAACGGCCCAACATTCGCCAAAAATCTGGTGGTGTAAAAGGGGCTTATGTCTGTCTGTGGTTTGGTGCTGGGCAGGTAGTGAACCATGGATTTATCAGATCTTACTTGTTGCAACAATGTTGTGTCGACTGGTATTGTTTTCACTTTGTGTGTGTATCATCACGGCAAACTGTAGTACTGGTGGCACCTACTGTAGCAAGAACTACCACAAAAGCCATTCTATGTTTTTGTTAAGTGTGTTGATGATAAACTGTTTGTCTGTTTTTTAAGCACTGCTTTACTGCTTTACTGTTTCATTTCATTGTATCATTAACTAAAGACCAAATGATTAATCAAGAACATTACTGGCAAATAAATTTATAATGAAAACAAAACAGTTCTACCCAAGATGACCTTTGAGAGTCAATCATACAATAACTATGATCATATAGTGAAAAAGGCTAAAGAGTTATTCGAGACATTGTAAGTATAAAAAATATATAGGATTTTTAATCAAAATATTTGGTTTACAGCATACACTGTATAAAATAATGGTCGCAGACTCCCGTTTTGAAGCCTGAGGTTCAGCATTTCGGCCGTCGCCATTTTGGTTCTTTGGAGCCAGTGACCATATTTGGACGAGAGGATGGAGCTGTGGAGGAGTGAGGGGTGGATCTGATTTACAGAATACAGTTGTTAACAGGTGGGTCATATATTAGAATTCCCCAACCCCCCATATGGTTGTCATGAGGGGGAACATTAGGTTTAGAGACCAAAAATGTTTCTTGTACCAGGCTGTAAACATGTTTACTTCTTTTTAAAGGGCATTTAACATTTTAACATGAGCGTCAATGGGGATTAGTCAATGGGCACTTAGCATTGGCTTCATTTTTTCAGCCCAGGAGGTTGCCACTTGGTTTATAACAACTTTCCTCTCAGTTTGTATAAAGGGCATTTGACAATGTTTTCATCTTGTGTTTGCTGATAAATGATCAAAAGAAAAATAGATTACTCACTGTTAAGGATAATTGTTTGCTAATGCTCAATGACCGTCAAAGTGGGACTAAGAATGAAAAAAGAGGAAAGACAGTAAAAAGGAATGAAGGAAGACAGACGGAAAAAAAGAAGAGAGTGGGAAAATGAGTGAGAAGGGAGATAAATGATGACTCCTCTCTCCACATCCTTTGTGGTCAGAGGCCATGACTTTGCTCCCACCTCCCACATGGTAGATCATCTTCAGGCCACACACGCACACTGAGTGACAGAAAATCCCTGTACCTGTATGAGGCTGTCCTATGTTTATTTGTTTCTACACTAATAAACCCGGCGCTGGTAGCTCCTCACCACATGCTGCCCGCTCTGAACAGCTGAGCTGGCTGGATTACTGGCAGCAGTGGTGTGGAGCAATTTCCAGTCTGTCCCACCACAGAGGAAAAGATCACTCACACCGGCTACTCAGCATCTCTCTCTTCCTTCCCATCACTTCTCCCTGCTGCCGCCGTCTTACAGGGAATCCCTTCTGAATTATTTGAGTTGTAGTATTGGTTTGAGATGGGGTGTCTGTGTGTGTGGGTGCTGGTTTCCGCTGGAGAGAGTCATCACTGAGAACAGAGTGAAGGTTATTCTGTAATGCTGCAGGGGTGGAGGTGTATAGGGAATAGTGGACGGACACTGGAGAGGCAGAAAGGCAGCCAGCTGCAGTATCAAAAGACCAGTACACAAACAAAACAGAAGGGATATTATGTCTTTTATATGTGGCTGTAACAGCAGAAGAATTGATCAGATTCATCTTTGTACTCTTTCCTGAAAGCAAAATTCCAAATATAGGAAAAATGGCCAAAATACTTGTAAAACAAACAAAAAAAAAGTATTTCAGATATGAGTTTCTCATGGATTGTTTATGATAGTGCTTTGCTCCAACTCAACTAGTATAAGCTGTAGGGAAATAATTATGACCATTTCACATTATCAGAAAAGTAAATAATATTAATTATACAAACAGTAAACTACTTCACTAGTTGTCACAAAGTGTCTATAGCCATTGGTTGTATTGGTTGTCCTATGTAGTGTTAAGAGGTGTTTTGAGCTAAATGCTAATGTTAGCATGATAACTCAGTTACATGTTAACCTTCTTGTGTTTAGCAGCATGTTAACATGTTAAACGTGTTCATCATTTTATTCTAGCATGCTAACCTTTGCGTTTTATTACTAAAGACAAAGTTCAACTGAGGCTTAGGCTGAGAATGTCATTTAGGTCCGTCCCAGAGACCACACAGTCAGTTTGAGATTCTTCTGTTTTTTTTTAATGTCAGTCAGTGTGCAGAGTACTTCTGGGGAAGTTTCGGTCCCCAGATCTAGCTGGAGAGTGAGCGCTCTTCACTTTCACGCTGCTCTTGACTACAGGGTGAGTCTGAGTGAGACGGAGGCAGCTGCCAGGAGGAAGAGAGGCTTTGCCTGGTCAGGCTTTGAGATAATGTTATTTTCTGTCTTCTGCTTGGTGATGAATTTACAGCTCCTAGCAACTTAAAATGATGCGGTCTCTGGCTTTTGTTTGATATCTTGTGTCGGAAAGTTGTTGTTGTACATTTGAGAACTGTTGAGTGGTTGCCACGCAAAAGCTTGGAGGATTAGCTTGGCTTGTTTACTATATTATGTGACCATTGCTGTGAGCCTGAACATCCTGCCAAACCCCATTCAAACTCTATATAGTCAAACATTAATATTGAACAGCCATTTTAGTTTTGACTGACATATTTCTGAGGTGGGCACAGCCCTGATGTCATTAGATGGCAAATATCTGGTCATAAACCAAAGTATTAGAGTCACATTTTGATCAGCATGACGTCAGAGGACCTTACAATTTGGACCTCATGGTGGTGCTTCAGTGAAACTCCGGATCATTAAAGTCACGTGTTGTTTAAAGGGTAAAAAATGCAATATCCATTTACAAACTTACTTACATTGGCTTGTCTTACAGTGGGTAGAACATTGTTGTCATAGGTCAGCACGGAGTCGTGTAGTAGTCAGGTAGTGTGTGTAGTTTGTGGGCTTCATTTTATGTTGGATCTCCAAAGTGGAAAATTGAATGTGTTTTGCTTTACAGAGTGTATTCTTAGCGTGTAGCAGGAAGTGCTAGAAATAAGCACTAACACAAACATATGGATATGTTTGATGTCTTTGTTCTTACTATTTAACAGCTTCTCACCAAATTAAAAAAGAGACCAATCTGATAAAAAAAACAAAGAAAAACATAAACACTGCAATAATAAATGAATTATCCATCTTTCTGAGAAAATACTTTGGAAACTAAACTCGTGAAATATGCATGGACAACGAATCCGAAAAGGGAAGTTCTTACAGGCTGCTCACAGTAATCTGTTGTGCATCTGAGGGTTCAACACGACCCCATTGTGTTCTCCCACTGAAGCGCTTCACAGGAAAGCCGTGAACAAAACCCCTCAACGTCGCTCTCGCCGTGCGAGTGTTCCCACCTGCAGCTGTCACAGCAGACACAGATGGGATGAATTATTAACACACCTCGCTCATGACAGGGAAAATGACATGACAGGGAGGGGGTGGGGGGGTGTGAAGAGACAGAGAAGGTGGAAGAGTTTTGGGAGGTGAGAGGGTAAATTGAAGCAGCGGTAGGTTTCCATTTCATTGTTTTTGATGGCTTTTGAAGACAAAAGTGCAGATTGCATCTAGGAGACAGACTTCCTTCATCTATATCCTTCATTATCCATATCCGAATTCCTTCTCAGACGGACTTATCATCATCCTATTATCTTCTTACAGCTCGCTCTCTCTCTGCTACCCTTTGGTCTCTCCCCCATCCGGGTTTGCAAAAGCTCCCACGCCAGAGACACACACAGGATTTAACACGCCTGTTTCCCCACAAAGCTCTGCACTGTTTGCTCGCTGTGTTGATGCATTTATAGGCCTGAAGCAGCTATTGTGCAGCATGCCAGCAGTTTACTCTCAGATTGAGGCGGTAATACCACTACTTACTACAGTTTGTGGGCATGTTATGCAATCCTTGTAACTCGTTAGTAATGTGATTCAGTTGTTTTGACTCTCTGTGTGTCATCCAGTAGTGTGTGTTGTGTGGGTAGGGGATGTTGGAGTCTATTTAGACCCAAATGTCTTGCCTTATTAGCCCTCTCACTGTTGAGGACACATTTTTATACACAACACTTGCCATTTCTGCTCCAAAAAAAGCATCACTTCACTTTCCAGTGAAAAGCATGTGTTTTCCCAATATGGGGATTTTTGTTTTTAGATAAACTGAAGCATTAAATTCTCTTGTATGGGTTGGGATTATTCATCAGAGGCTAATCAAACTCTTTCCAAAAGCCTGTTGGATTATGTCAAAAATGTGTTGTCATGAGGCGTAAAATAAGACCTGAAATTTTTAAGAAAGTATATTTTTGAGAAACACGCTTTTCTCACACTGCAGCAAAACTCCCAAAACTTTCCCTCTTCTTCGGCCAATAGCACTAACTTTTAAAAACTCATTGGGTTATGAAAAAAATGCCTTGTCAAAAGCTTGAAACAAGACGTTCTTAAGTCATGAAAAGTTAACATTGTTATCGAAAATGCCAATACTGCCTATAGGCTTTTCAAACCCTTTTAAAAACACTTTTAGATTATCTCAAGTCTGCACTGTTGCAAAGCCTTAAACAAGACTGTTTCTGTTATTTCTTGATATGTTGACATTTTTGGGAAATATAGTTTTGATCAAGGATCATTATGCAAATGCCAGTCCTACTTACCCAAAAAGTGCATTGTCTTAAAGCTTAAAACAAGATACGCCTATAGATTATCATAAAATTATAAAGAGCTGACATTTTTGAGAAATTTGGTTATCACAGTACAGTGTCAAAACCCCAAAACCCAAAACTGAGGTGTGGATAAAGCTAGAACACTCTCTGAAAACCTCATTAGACTGTCTTAAAAATCAGTCTGTAGACTGTCTTGACCACTTGATCATGGTTGTCACAGACAGTGATAATGATTTTTGAATCACTATTTCTCTACTTTTGTGGAGACTTTTTTTTGTAGAGTAAAAAAATCTTATTACAAAGCTCAAAGCAAAATTTCTTTAATTAACTTGGAGAAAAGCTGAAATCTTTCAGAAGACACAGACAAGACACATCATTTTGGACATGCCAGTTCTTCATTCTCCTGCTGACACCTATTAGATCGTCTCCAAAGTTCATTTAAGGTCTGGTGTGTAGGATTCAGGGGGATTTATTGGCAGAAATGGAATATCATAAAGTAAGAATGTTTTCTTTTGTGTATAATCACCTGACGAATCTTTGTGGTTCATTATCTTAGAATAAGCCATTTATATCTACATAGGGAGCAGGTCCTCTTCTGCAGAAATTGCTGTGTTGCACCACCATGTTTCTACAAAAGCCCAGAGCAGACAAACCAAATACTGGCTCTAGATAGGGCTGTTAGCGTTTTTGCATTGGTCATTAGAGTTAGAAACCCCTCTGTGACCACAGTGCCCAACATTTTTTTTTTTAAAATGCAAAACTGCTTTATTCAGTCTTTTTACCAGTTTTAATCCCTGGATCTATTTGTTTTGGAGAGGATGAGACATCTGCGGATGATTCAGCTTTCTCTTGAACAATAAGAACTGAAGGAATTCTAACCAGAAGAAGTTTCAGCTGGTTGCAATCTGCAATCCTCACCACTAGATGCCACTAAATCTTCCTAAATCTTACACACTGCGTCTTTAATACAGACAAGTTTTTTAAAAAAAAAGTTCTGGAGAAACCTGATTTTCACAGGACAGCAACGAACCCCTCAGTGAATGATGAGCGGTCTTGTCTCTGTAACAGCCCATTGGCTGGGTTTACTCACTCTCTGATTGGTGTTTATATTATTCCTACCCAATCAGCCCTCAGTGGCACGCTTGCTGTGGTTTGTGTATCTCACCAGGATAAAGACTTGCATGGAACCAAATTAGCGCATTCCCCACTGAAGTATGTGTTTTCTGTCTCTTAGGACTCATTAGCTGCGTGTATGTGGTTTGTGTGTATTTAAGGTGCCATGTTTTCCATTGTTTTAAAATTGCCGTTCAGGATCATAATCCTGGTGGTTTTGGCCAAATGGAGATGAAGTATAATCTCCCAGTCCACATGTTCTCATGCATCCCGCCTATTGAATGAGCAGAAACAGGACTGTGTTGCATTGGTGGCCTGGTAGTCAGCGGTCAGAATAGCTCCCTGAGCAGACCGATCCCTGTTTTGAAAGGTTAGGCCTTCGTACAAGGCAGCCCGCCTGGCCTGGATCGAAAGTGAACTTTAGCTTAAGAATAGCCTCTTTTGTGCCAAGAGAAACAAGTCTGCACTTTACTTGTTCAGAGTTAGGGAATGTTTTGTGGTTGTGCTTTGTGGGTCAGATTCGTTGCTCCACTCATGAGTCAGTTCTTTTTCTGTTTTCCAGCAAAGTTGTAACACATGGAAACATGCAGTTTGGGAAAGGAGGAGGAGAAGGAGGGGGGTTTGAGGTTTGTTAAGTAAATATACAGAGTCAATAAATAGTATCACAAAGCTAAATATGATTGCATCTAAGTCTGTATCTTAAATCAAACCCCAAATATTCCAGATCAACTGTCTTGTTCGTGTGACATACAGAAGCCAAAATAAACAGTGCAGATGTAGTTTCACCTGTGATTTATAGATGGCAGCAGTGAGCCACGTGGACAACTCCCCTGACAGTTTCAGACAGGATTATAGTCAGGTATTTAATTTATAACAGCAGCGGGTCCCAGTCATGTCTGGGGAATAAAATGTAATGAGATGGGTTTCTGTAGGATCTAATTGTAGGATATAGGTAATCAATTTTCAATTATTTTTAAAGATGATATATATATATATATATTTTTTAATAAAAAAAAAGTGCTTTAGAGATAATAAATTAGTCAATCAATCAAGCATTAATCAGCAACAGTTTTGATAACAGGTTGATAAAGTCACTGATTAAGCAAAAATGCAATGCAGTTTCTAGCCTCTCAAATATGAGGATTTGCTGAAGTAAATTTAAACCTTTATCAGAAATGTACCTGTTTTTGTTGTTTTTAACTTTTGTTGATATAATTTTTGCTAATTAACAAAAGAGAATGCTACTACTAACTTGCTTTACAAGTATAAAAAACCAAAATAAACATGTTTGATAGTTTGGATAAAGGTTATTTATTGATCCATTAATTGGTCAATCAGTTTAAGTCATAAACTCAGCAAAAATATCAAACATTGGCTTGTTCCAGCTCCTCAAGAGGATGTGCTGTTGGACTGTTGATTGAACAAAACCAAATTTTAAAAAAAACAAGTCCTGGTCCTGGTTCCCCCAACCTAAAGGCACTTTTAGGTGTGGGGCATACAAACACTGCCACAACATGAAAAAAGACAATGCCTTCTTTGATGTTTCCAGTCAAAAGACATTTCATTGCCGCAGTTTTGCTGACTGTAAAACAACATATGTTGTCTATCGACTGGAGTGTGAATGTGGTTGCTTCTATGTCGGTCGCACAAAAAGAAAGCTCAAAGAAAGACTGGCTGAACACAAATACGCCATATGAACTCAAAACCCAAACTACCCCATGGCCCAACATTACAAAACTGCTGGTCACACCAGTCCTGACACTTTAAAATGCATGGCCATTGAGGCAGTCCCCAATAGCCTGAGAGGAGGGGACAGACTGAAGCGCCTCCTACAGTGTGAGACTTTTTGGATTTACACATTGAAGGCCACTACTCATCCTTGTCTCAATGAAGAGATAGACTTTTCTCCCTTCTTGTAATATTGCTTGTAATAATTGTTTTCTGTTACGACCCTTTTATGATGTTTTAAACTTTGTTGTTGTGCTACTCCTGCTTGTCTCTTCTTTTGGTCGTATTCTGAACGGCTGGTCACAGGACCCTTTGATGTTGTTATTTATACATTTCTGCATCAATGTCTTGTTATTCATTGTTGTTGAAATCTGACAGTCACACGTGTATAAATTTTGTATTTGTATTCATTATTCTGACGACTGCTGTGATTCACAGACAGTCATGCAATTGTCATTTATACATTTTCTTTCTTTCTTTCTTTCTTTCTTTCTTTCTTTCTTTCTTTCTTTCTTTCAGCATAGGCTGATTGATTTGTCACATGATCCAGTCACATGAGCTTTTCACACATTCCTAATGTGATTTAAACACCTGTTTGTAATTTGACTAGCTCATATCCTGATAAAGACTTGTTGAGTCGAAACGCGTTGATATCCCTGTGCTTAATACATTTTTAATATTACCCCGGAGTGCCTCGGACTTTTCAGCTTGGACTGCATTTTTGAACACTTTTTGAAACTTTCAGTTTACAATCAGGACAGTCCTTCTGTGTTTATTGCACTTAAAAAAAAAACATCTTTTGGGTCTCTGGTACACCAGAGTAATGTGATGGACATTTCATTGTTTTTTGACACGTTATAGACAAAAAAAAAGAGTTGAAAATTTTAAATTTATTTAGAATTTATTTTTAATTATTTTTATTTGAAAAGTAACTGGCAGGTTACTCGATAATGAATACAGTCCTCAGAGTTGAAATGAAAATTAACTATTTTTCATGATCTATTTTTCACACAAAAAGGCGAAACATTCTTCAGTTTTAACTTGTCAAATGTGGAGATTTGTTTCTTTTCTTTGTCATGTGTGAAAATAAACAGAACATTTTGGGTTTTGGACTAATTTTGAAGTCAACACAGTGGGCTCTGGAAAAAAATACTTTATTATTATTATTATTGTTTCTTTTTCAAGAAAACAATCAGCACATCAACTGATTATGTAAAAAATTGTTAGAGTCCTACAATAGTGTGTCTCTTTGGTTTATCTTTGTTTTGATGATTGATGCATTTGCTTCAGATGCCAGGTCTGGATGAGGCCCTCTGCAGGTCAGTCAGTCACATTACAGCTCCTCTGTAGGCAGATGGAGGAGATGGAGGTCATGGTGTAATGCCTACTTTTCAGCTTTTTCAGTCAAATGACAAAAACATAGAGAGAAATAAATGGGAAAAAAAGGGGGGGAAAGATTGGCAAGGTAGACAGGGAAGACATCAAAACTGGTAAAATGGTGCCCCTAAAGAAACTTGTAGGATTTGAGCTGCTATCACTGTTTTCCTCATCTGCATCATCATCTCTCAGCCTCTTTCCCTCTAACTTTTTCCTCCTCCCTCCTACTGCATGTCATTTATTCCATTTTTACCTCTGTGGTGAGTGACTGACAATAGCCTATAGCGTGATTGTCGGTACGAGAACTTACCACAATAACACATTCAAAGCTGGGATCGTTTGCTTAATTAGTTTGGTGTAGTTGGTAAGAGGGCAGAGCTGAGGTGAGAAGACGGTAACCAGGGATTACACCAAATATTTATCAAACTCATCAATCTTCTTGTTGCTATGTCCTCCAGGGAGACATTTGGCAATAATAATCAGCTTCATGGCTTCATACTTATGTTCTGTAATGATTTATCTGGAGCTTTGCTGGTTGTGTGATCAGTGAACAAGGCATGTCATGGCTTAAGAGATTCTTCATCCGCCTTTGTAGAAAAATGCTGCATGAAGATACTTGTTTTTCCTGATAATTAGAGCTAACCTATAATTAGAGTAAGTATTGTGGTATTTAGCTCATTATTATATCTATAAATATCTCTGTCTATACTGATATAAATCCTTATGCCAAAAGCAAAGTTTGAAAAACCACAAATAGCAACACATTGTCCTCAACTGGAAACTTTTGGACTTGCAGAACCAGCTAACAATTAGAATGTGATATGTGCATTTGTATACAAGTGTCTTAAATGAGTTATATGGTTTTATCTCATTAAAATGAAAACGATGCAATCCATGATGAAGACAAAGTGGCCGATTTTATATTGATATATCAGCTCTATCCTGGTTTAAATGTGGCTGTTATCAGTTTAGCAAAAACTGTAATGATCAGGCATTGTGGTGATGATTCTGACCTAAAACAGCTTTTCAATAAAATGAAATAATCCTAACTGGAAATCACGGTGAACCAACAACTCTTATGAGTTTAACTTAACAGTTCGACTCAGTGAGTTTTGCCTTACAACAACAACTAATAAGTAATTGAACAAGAAATGTAATCATCACAGTAGTCTTAGACTGATATTTCTATGCTGAAACAATGCGATTTTTTTCACTGTAAAGCCACTTTCCCATTGCCCAAAAAAACCTGCTTACATCTGGCTTTTTAATGCAATGGAAGTGGTTTTATTTGGCATTCACACCCAGGTCTAATGGCTCTGCAGTAGTCACAGGTATTTATCGCCTTCAGCTCAGATTGGCATTGATGGGAACAGAACACCGGGGTTAACGTGCTAAATTTAGCCCCTTAAAGGGATAGTGCACCCAAAAATGAAAATTCAGCCATTATCTACTCACCCATATGCCGATGGAGGCCCTGGTGAAGTTTAAGAGTCCTCACATCCCTTGCGGAGATCGGCGGGGGCAGCGGCTAGCACACCTAATGGCAGTGAGTGCGGAGCACAGAGAAGCAGTCAGAGCTACAGGTTACAGTGAGGCTAAAAACAGAGTTCATATGACGTTTTTTGAAACAACTTTTTATGTCGTGGCTTCAGGACACTTGGATCACTACGGATGAGCAGTATGGAGATACTTTGTGGATTCAATTTTGTGTTCTTGGACGTTAGTCTGGGGCGCCGTCTGCTATTAGGTGTGCTAGCTGCTGCCTCCGCCGATCTCCGCAAGGGATGTGAGGACTCTAAAACTTCACCAGGGCCTCCATCGGCATATGGGTAAGTAGATAATGGCCAAATTTTCCTTTTTGGGTGCACTATCCCTTTAACTGGCGAGATGCAATGATGCGCCATCACAAGACACCGTCCGTCTTTGTCCAGACAGCACTCAAACATCAATCCAAATTGGTCTGCGCTGAGTTTTAAAGAGAGACTGATTAAGGTCCTGTTTATACGACCATGATTTCTACTGAAAATGGTAACTTTAGTTGCGTTTTGGCCGATCGTTTACACGACAGTGGCGTTTTGGGTGCCTGAAAACGCAACGTTTTGAAAACGGGCTCCAGAGTGCAATTTTTTGGAAACGGCAGCCTTTCCTTTGTCATGTAAACTTGCAATATGCAGTTCCTCTGAAAACGGAGACTTTTTGCACACGCGCATTACGTTTCCAGTCACTAGGCATGCGCAAGTCGACCGTCACAACAACAATGCCGAGCTCTGTTTGTGCCGCTCACCCTGTTGATTTGAAGTGAAGTGCAGATCTGTTACTGTAGCAACTCCACCTCGTCGTCCATCCAGACAAAGTTATCTGTGCAAGCTTTCGCCATTGTGTCTTCTTTGTTTTGGTTTGTAATCACCACGTTGTAGAGGAAGGCGCTTCAGCGCAGGTGCATGGCGTCATGCCGTCATGCTGTGGTGTTGCTTTGCAAATTTACGCTGCCACCCATTGGCCTGGTGTGCATACTACAGCGTTTCCAGTAGATTTTGCGACTCTGTGTGAACGGGGATCGTTTCAGTAACATCGTCATATAAACACACAAGTTTTTTTAAAATGCAAAGGACAGACTTTTGTGTTTGTAGAGAAACTGTTGTCATCTAAACAGGGCCTTAGGCCTTAAGTAAGAGATTAAAAGAAGTAACCACTGTAAATTTTTCTGTCCTCCGTGGTGCTGTCTCATGGTGCTGTCTACTGTTTACCTGCTCTCTCTCTACCTTAACAGGCTTGGATAATGCACTCCCTGAGACAATCCTGACACCAGTCACAACCATTCATTTATTCATTTATTTATTCATTCCAGTCTAAATGATTGGAAAGGAGCAGGATGAAGTAAACTTAGAATACCTGCCCCTTTCTTAAAGCATATAACTGCTTACATCAGATAAGTTGCCATTACAGCTATTACAGTAAAACAGTTTACACAACAGTCAAAGAAAATAAACAAATCCATAAGTAAAACTATTTCATTACATGTTCTTCTATAGCTTCTCAATTCTCTCCTTATACAACCTCTTAAACTGAAAAATATTTGTACAGCTCTTCTCTTCCATTTCCAAAGAATTCCACATTCTGACACCCACAACAGAAATACACATTTGCTTTACATTAGTCCTTACCCTTTGCTGTTTAAAATTAAACCTCCTTCTATGATTTTCATCCTGTGATACTAAAACAAATAATCTCTGCAAAATTTGCAGGCAAAAATCCATTTCTTGCTCTAGACACAACCAACAATGTCCTTAATTCAGCTAATTCTTTGAATTTAAACAATCCTGATTTAATGAACAACTTATTTGTGTGTTCCCTGAAATTAACATTGTACATTATTCTTATTGCTCTTTTCTGTAATAAAAACAATGGCTTTGTGTTACTCATATATGTGTTGCCCCATACTTCAACACAATAACTCAAATATGGCATAATAAGTGAACAATATAATATCCTCATTGCTTTATAATCTAATACATATTTTGCTTTACTTAAAACAGAAATGTTTTTAGATACCTTTTTTTGTACATAAGCAATATGTGGTTTCCATGTTAGTTCATCAGCCACTATTACACCCAAAAAACGAATTTCTGAAACCTTTTCAATCGCAACACCATTAATAGACAATGAAACATGTTCTTCCTTTCTTCTATTTGTGAACACCATAAACATAGTTTTATTCCAATTTACCGATAATTTGTTTATATCAAACCATTTTTTGAGTTTAACCATCTCATTCTCTATGCTCTGTACTAACATTTTTAAATCAGCTCCTTAACTAAGAAAGCTTGTATCATCAGCAAACAAAATGAACTGCATTATCTTTGATCCATCACATATGTCATTAATGTATAAAAGAAATAATTTCGGCCCCAAAACCGAGCCTTGTGGAACTCCACATTCAATTTTTAAACAATTAGACATTTTCCCAGCAAACTGTACTGTTGTCTGTTGTGTAAATAACTTGTTAACCAATCTAAAACAACTCCTCTCATACCACATGAGTATAATTTTGAAATTAAAATGTTGTGATCTAATGTATCAAATGCTTTCTTTAAATCAATAAAAACTCCTATTGTCTATTTTTTGTTATCTGTTGCAGTTGTGAATTCTTCTATTATGTTCATTAATGCTAGAGCTGTGGAACGGTTACCTCGAAAGCCATATTGACTTTCATTTAACAAATTATTCTTCCCAATAAAAGAATCTTATTTTTTGTACAAATATTTTTTCAAGTACTTTAGAAAATTGTGACAGCAAAGATACTGGTCTGTAATTAGTAAGGTTCTGTTTGTCTCCTGCTTTAAAAAAACCTTCATTCTATCTGGGAAAACTCCTTTGCAAAAAGAAAGATTAAAAATGTGACTTAAAGGCTTTATTATACAGTCAATAGTCGTTTTCACAATAATCATGTCAATTCTATCACTGTCCGTAGAAGTATTGTTTTTACATTTTGTGGCCACAGATCTAATATCCTCTTCGCTCACCTCAATAAGGAACATGGATTGCATCACTTTATTTTCTCCATTCCAACCAGTGTTTATTTGCCCATCCTGTTTCTCTATTGAGTTTGCAAGATTAGGTCCAATATTTACAAAAAAAGAATTAAATTCATCGACTACTTCATTCATATTCTCTATAACATCCTTACCATTAGTGAAATGCCTAGGCAGACTTGTAGATGCAAGTTTATTTCGTATTACTGTGTTTTAAGATTTTCCACATTCCCTTTATATTACTTTTATTATCCTTTAGCATTTTACTGTAATAGTCTTTTTTGCTTGTCTCAATATGGTTGTCAGTTTATTTTTATATACCTTATATTTCTTTTCTGCTGTCTGTGTTCTAAATTTCACGAAGTCTCTATATAAATTATTTTTCTTTTTACATTCCCACCGTAAACTCTTTGTTATCCATGGCTATTTCTCATAATTATTTTTTCGCTTATATTGTATTTTTGGGCAATTCTTATCATACAGTGTCAGGTAGTTGTTCAGAAAAACCTCATATGCATCATTGACTTCTTCAACATACACCCCAGTCCATTCTTCTTGAGGAGATCATTCCGGAACTTATCTATTGTTTCATCAGTTCTCACTCTTACGAGCCTATAAACATTCTTCTCATTCTTCATCTCCATATGACAGCCATAAGTTACAAATATAGGTAAATGGTTGGTTATATCATTTATAATTAGCCCACTTGTGACATTGTTGTCCAGTACATTTATGTATATATTATCAATTAATGTGGCTGCAGTTGAAGTAATCCTACTAGGCTTAGTTATCACCGGGTATAAACCCCTACTGTATAATGTATCCAAAAAATCAGATGTTGCTCTATCTGTGGATATTTTTAACAGATTTATATTGTGGTCTCCACAGAGAATATAGGTTTTGTTTTCACTTAATCTATTCAACAATTCTTCCACTTTGTCCTTAAATATTTCAATATCTGACCCTGGAGATCTGTATATGCACGAAACAACAATATTATGCGTCCTCTTAATTTCAGATTCCACAGTTATACATTCCATTAAGTCATCGATTACAGCAGTCATATTTTCAACTGGCCTACATTTCATATTACTGTCACAGAATAGGGCCACTAACCCCTCCTTTCTTATTGGTTCGATTGACATAATACAAATCATAACCATCCATATGAAAATCAGTACCTTTCTCTTGTTTCAACCATGTTTCCGAAAGGGCTATCACTTTAAACTTACTTTTAACTATATGTAAAAAAAAATCATCGACCTGATTGAAGTTTGTATAGAGACTTCTACAGTTGAAATGTACAGTGTTAACGAAAATTTATTACCCATATCAACACTGTTATTTAATTGATCCTCAGTATAGTATTCACATGTATCACAGACGGAATTAAACACATGGTGTTCCGGATCTACCTCAAGTTCAAAATCATGAAGTTTATAGTCCGTGTAGTCAAATCTCAAAATTTTGACGTGATGGTAAAGTCATTTGGCTTTAGATTACCTCAGTGTCTTGAAGTCTTCATGGTTCACCTACTCTTTGCCGTTTTCTTCTTCCTCCTCCTCTTCTTCTTCTTCTCCCTCTTCGTGCTTTTTCATTACGCTCAACAATGTCTTTACTCCAGACATCATCTGCTTTACCGGGTTTGTGCCCCTCCAGCCCGGCAGACTTCAGCATGGACTCCAAGTCGGACTCTCTGGGTGTCATCTCCATGGCAACTCTGTAAGCCTGATTTATGGTCGTGCGGCGTACCTACGACGTACCTATGTCGTTGCCATGACGCCGTCGTGAACCCTTCGAACTTCTCCGTCACTCCATTTCGTCGCGGTGCAATTTACCACCAGAGCGGTAGGGGGCTGCGTTCCTTTCCTGAATGGTTATCGTCGTCTCTAGTTGATTCTTTGTTGAGCTTCCGGCTTTTCCGGTCACAGTGAACAATGGCGACCGAGAGAGAGAGAATCTTGCTGGAGTTGGTGTTGTTGGATGTCGAAGAAAGTATGTTAATACTGCAACATCTACATTGCAACAGAAGATGTTTAAAGATGGTGGGGATGGCGCAATCTGGAAATACGGAACCAGAAATGTGTTGCTGCCAAGCAAACCAATCACAGCCCTCTCGGTCTGCGTCGCCTCAACGTGTAATTACGTTTTTTGGGAGGTGCACGTCAGGCTACGTCGGGGGCTACGGCGAGCCTCCTGTGTAGCCACGTACCCTACGACGTAGGTACGTCGTTGATTTAACGCAGGACCATAAATCAGGCTATAGTCGCGCAGCCCCTCTGCTGTGTGCCAGGGATCACGAAACATCCTCACATTTCCTCCTGCCTCTGTTATCTTCAACCTTGTAGGAAAAAGCACACACACTTTTATCCCTCTCTCCTTCAGTTGCTTTCTGGCATCCCTGTATTTTGCCCTCTCCTGGAACACTTTGGTGATGAAATCTTTATCAAAATAAATCTGGGTGTTATTTTCCAGCCAAATCTCCTTCTTTGTCCAAGTGGCACTGAGCATCATCTGTCTTACCTTGTAACTTTGGAAGCAAACTAGAACGGATCTGGGTTTGTTGCTGTTGCGCTGGGTCAGCTGTCCAGAATGGTACACTCTTTCAATAGGTATGTCCCCCTCAATTTTCAGTGTGTCTCATAACATCTTTTCCACAAACCTGATCATGTCGCTTCCCTCAGACTTTTCAGGCACTGCATAAATTCTCAAATTCTTCCTTCGTGATCGGCCCTCAAAGTCCTCACAACTTTCCACCAAGTCCTTTTGAATATGAAGGCTATGAATCAGTACCTTTGACAATGTATTTTCTCAGCTTCATTCATTCTTTTATCCAGCTCTTTGATTTTCTTCTTAATGTCACTTATGTCCTTCTTCAACACGTCGAAATTCCGAGCGGTTTCCTGGCGGAATTCTCTGATTTCTCTCAAAATTTGAGTGAATCCTTCCACGTTTTCCTCCTCAGATGCCGAGTCAGTTGTTTGGCGTTCTCTTTGTGTAGCTGTTTTCCTCTTAGACTTCATTTTCCTTCTTATTCTCAGCTTTTTTAGAAGCGGAATTATGTAATACACCTCTATATTGTCGGCTGTCAATTATTGGAACTTTGCCAGTATTTTTGTACCTGTTTATAGTTGTTTATTCTCTGGCAACTATCTGATCACAGCGCCTCAGCGGCCAAAACAGGCCAGAACAAATCTGACCTGTTTTGGCCAATTAAAGTTGCATAATTGAAGCTTATCGGCCTGCCATATCAGCAGAAATGTTTCTCTCAGGCCGATGCTGATATATTATTTTAAAGCCCATATCTGCTGATACCAGTGATGTGCTATTACTTGCATCCCTACTAAATAGCTATCACAGATATTTCCCACTCTTTAAGTGGTTGTCTTTGAAATTAAAATGGGCACATCTGTCATAATTCGATATTCCCTGAGGTACTTAACATAGCCAGTCAGTGTAGGGTTTGGTTTTGTTATTGCCTCTTATGCCTCACTGATTGCCTCTTACGCTTCAGCTGCAGCTAAATACTGAGGCAACTGCACCCAAAGGTAACATATATACAGTTTGTGTTGCGTAAAAGCTTCACACATGTGCTGTGTGCTATTTGTGTTAATTCAATATTGATTATTAGTTAGTGGCGCTAGAGGGTAAATCACACCTTTGACAAAAATACCTGTATGAACTTACTGTCTAAATGAGTTTACACAGTGAACACAGAGACAGCTCAATTGACATAGAGATTTGACAGTATTCGTATTTTTCACCGGTGTGTATACATAGTAGTGTTTACATAGACATTATATCATATGTACAAAGGGATTTTTGTCAGCAGACTCACTGACTGTATTCATGCACACAGGCAGAAAGGCTTAGTGAAGATGCGTCAAAAGATCTGTGCATTTATTTCATCTGTTTTCACTTGTTTGTATCCAGAGGTGGGTGTCAAACAACACCTAGACTTTATTATTATTTCATGAAGAAAATAAGTCATAATATCTCCTCCTTCTGTCATCAGTGCAGCCTCTTAATTACACCGTAACCCCAAACACCCACACTTGGCTGTGACACACAGTGAAAAGATGCAGCCTCACTCAATCCTTCCATAAGTGACATAAGCTCATTACTCACAGTAAACATTGTTGCTAATCTGTGAACACAAGTCCTGACTGCTGCTGCCCACTCTGCTGTGTGCTCACACCCTCATAGATACAGCAAACACACACACACACACACACACACACACACACACACACACACACACACCATCACTTCCCCTGCTAATGGCATGTTTATGTAATTCAGCCATTTGTTTGGAGTTTTTCTTCTGAGTGTGGCCTCCAGTCAGATCCTGCTCTAGCTATTGTTTCTAACTGTTTCGAAAAGAAAATGATGGTGTTTAATTCCAATTAGGGATGAAAGGCACAGTCCCTGAAAAAGGGCGGTGTAATTGTTATTTCACAATCTCTAAATTCCCTTTTAGAGTGTCATAATCTGTAATCGTTCCAAGAGGCACCGTTCCCTATATTACTTTGGTTAAGAGTGCACGTGGGTGTACTCTGTGTTCTCCGCATACGAACGTGTGTCTGTTGGGTAATTTGAGGATTGCAATTTATTTACAAAAGCCTGCTGTAATGAGCCATGATCTCACTTGTTTGGATCACATCATGGAATGATGATCAGGGGAACAAAAACAAGGAAAGGAGAGGCAGAGTTTGAATCAAGGGCAGAGACGAGATGAGTTACGACATTAGATACTAATCTAGAAGAGAGTGTAATTGTTTTACTCTTTTGTTGACTTAATAAAGGTGTTATTGTACAGTGTGGAATTTATTTTTTATCTGTAGCTTCTTTGTGTGTGTAGGCTGCTGTCGTTGCCTGTGTGTTTTTAATTGAAGCTTTAAATCAGGCTGTCATACCTGTATGAAGGGTTGGGCCACTCTTACCTTGTCTGCTGTCAACCAAACAAACAGCCTTTATTCTCAGAGAGAGAGTGCGGGATATTCAGGTACAATAAACAGTGAACACAGCTGCTCAGTGAATGCCTCGTCAGCAGGGAGCAGCGTAAGAAATGTACTCTCCTCACATTGCTTTCTTCTGACTCCAAGACCTGATGTTTCAGGGGTCATGCGACAGCTTTGTGGGCAGTTGATAAAATTCAAATTTTACTTTTAAATGATGACGACCAATACTTCAGCTGAATATCTTTGATTCAGGCTTAGTGGTTGACTGATCAAAACCTTTCATTTTTTCCGTCTCTGAACACACACACAACACAGAATTTGACGATCATATTCTGCCATGAATCACCTGCTGTGGACCACAGGAGACGTATTTGCTCCCAATTATCAGTCCATGTTCTGGTTTCCCATATGAAGTAATGTCATGTTCATCCGAAATATAAGCAATGATCACCACTTTTTATGTTGAACCAGTATGTTAATTCCATCACTTAACTTAAAACAACAAAAACTAACATTGTATATACCAAAACTTTTCAGGGGCCCAGCCTGCTCACAAAAGCACAAAGAATCCATGATAAATATACTACATAGCCAAAAGTATGTGGACATCAAAATGTTCCACCCATACATGACTGCTGAACTTGTTATTCCAAATTCATGGGCATCAATCTGCTTCCACTGTTTAGATTTCAGGAAAAACAGGAAAGGGACAAGCACAAATCATCGCCGGTGTTGGAAGCACACTTTTGTCTAAGGGCTTAGGCACACCAAACCAACGTCAAAGAACCAGTGGTGACGGAGGCTGACATTGCCTCATTGCCTCATGTTGCATTGCCTCATGTTACCTGTTTCTTGCCTAAAAAAGCTGCGAATGAACACACCATAAACACTACAGCCAACAGACAACTAGCAGGTATGTTCTGTGTCTATGGGAGATGAAATAACTCTTCATAGCAGCAGGCAGAGGTAGTCTTTATTCCTCATTCAAAAAGGCAAACAAATGACTGAGAGGACACATTCAAGATGCTAGTGAGTCATTTGGCACGTTAACAACACAACTTGATCTTGAAAGAACAAAGGATATTTAGCATGCCCTTATGAACCATTTCTGTTAAAGACCTCAATGGCTTTAAAAAAATCTTAACTTATGTAACCTGCCAGTCAGAGTGATTTCATTCAGATTCCACGTGCTGAATCAGCCAAAAAAAAGCTGTCAAGGGCCGAGAGGGCAGTGCAGGACACACTGCAAAAACCAGGGCGACAGATACTCACAAACAGCCCAACATCGACAGACGGCTGACCGTTGGCTTGGTGTGGCAGGCCCTAAAATGTCTTTGTATGTTGTAGCAGTATTTTTTTTTTTAAATGTGGAACTAAAAACAGACCAAACATACACAATAGTATATAGCCAATGATGTCCACATACTTTTGGCTGTTTCGAGCTTTTAAGTGATGAGATTGAGATAAAATAAAGGTGGAAAAAGAAGTTAAAGAGGGAATTAAATGTATGAAAATGAGATATCATGCCCCTCTTTGTAGCAATGTTGTTGACCCGTCTTTGAGTGTGTGCATGTGTGAATCAGGAGGTGAGTGTGAGGTCACACACTCATGGCCCAATACCAGTACCTTCTGTCCAGCAGTTCGGTGCTGCCAGATGTGTGAGTGGCAAATAGAAACAGCGATCATTAATCAAACTATCATCACTTGTTCATTGTTTCTCTTCGTCTTCCTGCCTTGGTTGTTTTGCCTCTCACTTTTTCCATCCTAACTACAGAATAAATCATCTCAGGATCTTTCAAAGGTGTAAAGGGTGGCTGTAACGGTGTCACTTCTTGCCCTCAGGCTGCTGTAGGATTGCAGTTAAGATCATGATTACTTCTCCTAATTATCATCATAAGTACAGGTATCAACAGCATAACAGCATTGATGAGAAACGTCTCCTGTAGTATGAGAAGCTGGTTACAAAGTGTGATAAATGGCTCTTGCTCTGGTTTTTGGGAACGCTGAATCTGTCACTGAGAAGAATGGTTTCCAGTTTTCCACGGTACCATCAATCATCTGTGCTGGCGTCTGGAGGGGCAGGTTAGGCGGACGGACAGACGGGGTGAGGCTGATGGACATGCAAGGCAGACGAGCACTGAACTGTCAAGAGGGCGCCAACTTCCAACTGTTGACTTAAAGCTTGTAACCTCTCGGCCTCCCTGAGCTCATCCTGCAGACAGATTACTGTCTTTGTTTTTGTTTGAATCCAACCTGGTTTCATCATCATTATCACATAAATCAGCCAACAGTGGCGTAATCATTAAACATAAAGAGAAACGAAACTGAGGTTATCTGTAAGGTTGCAGTTAATTATTTCCTTATCAGGTCATCTCGTGGTTTATTTTTTCAATTAATTGTAATGGTGCCTGACTGATACTAGATTTTAGAGGCCAATATCAGATAATTACATACAGTACTTACACTGATATATGTATATAATAAAGCCACAACACAAGCGTTTTAATACCTTAATTTCTGACATTTGTTGTCTCAGGTGAAAAATAAACCTGTCAGTGCTCTCTGGTGGATAAACTATGTGCTGATAGTGACACTGTCTCTAAATGAACTAAACACTAAGACTGAAAATTATTTCTTAACATCACTATTGGTATTTGATACTGAAGATATTGATTGAAAAAGTCCAGTATCAAGTTGTATCAGTCAAAGTGCATTTGATCCTTTTTGTACCCAGATCAAGAAAAAAACAATTATTACTACTTCTCTGGTATTGCTCGCAGCCAGTTAGTGCAAGCAATTTTCAATTTAATGTAACATGTGATTGGCCTGCTACTACGGCAGCTACATCCCGCACAGTCTGTGGTGTGGTGAAGTCAAGTGTATTGTGTTTACGAAGTGTTAAGGGTTAGGGTAGTTCAGCGTGCCGAGATGCCACAAAAATGTTCGAAAGTACAGCTATACTACATGCCTGTGGTGTCCGGTGGCATTTTACATAACACATGATGGGTATCAAACAAGTGGCAACCTCTGAGGCTGAAAAATGAAGCCAGTGCGGAAGTTGCAAAAAAAATTGCGTTTCCTCTAGTGGCCACCTGAGGCTGGCTCCAAAACAGCACAGGGATATTTGTGTAACTCATCCATTTACATTTTATTAAGCCCCAAAGTTCTGCATATTTAAGGGCATGGCTACTTGAGGCTGTCTGCAAGGTGCTACATTCTGTGAGTCAGACCCACCCCTTGATCATCCATGGCTCCGCCCTCTGGTCCAAACACGGTCACTTGCTGTCTTGCATACTGGCTCCGAAAACTCAAGATGGCAATGGCCGAAATGCCAAACTCTTGGTCTCAAAGTGACAATCCACAGTCTAATGAGTGATGTTACAGTAGCTACATCCATTATTTTATACAGTCTATGGTTTCAAATTAAGTAGTAAAAATAAATCAATCAAATTTAGAACCATATTGGTATCAGTATTATTTAAAATGTTCTGGTATTTAAATTTCTTTAAACAATACCCAGCCTTATTAACACTGAGCATTGAAATCTTAGTAGCTGTACTTGAGCATTTAATTATATCACACAATCTTTTTCAAGAATACACTGACAAGGTCCTATAAACTTAAGTTCCCTGAGAGCAAGGGGTTGCTTGTTTTGATTATAAATAGACCAAAACCAGAAGACATTCAATTTACAATTATATCAAACACAGAAAACAGGGAATCTTGAGATTTGAGCTCCTGGAACCAATTATTTTTTGCCATTATTCCCTCAAGAATGATTACAATAATAAATGGATTGTTGTCAACAAATGTTTCCTTAACTGATTGATCAACCAATAATTTCAGCTTTAGATATCCATTTTGAGTACACCATTACACTGGGTCTAAGTGAGCAGAAAACCATTTTCAAGTCAAAAACATCTCAGAACTGTTTTCTTTAGGATGAAACCATGGCGGGCCCTGCCCCCTCTCAGCCATGTAAATCACTGCTGAAAGTGCCCTCTTAGCGGATGGTGCAACTCAGACATGCTTAAGCTGCAGTAAGTGACCCTGAGATATGAGTGATATTTGTGCATGTGTGTTTTGCCAAATGTGTCGACGACTGCGCGCACACATCTGTGTTTATGTGTTTGGGGTGCCTTGAGCACATATTTGCATCCGTACGTGTGTGCATGCATGATTGTACATCCATGTGTGATGGTGGTAATAAAGATGATGATGAGAAAGGGGGTGGGTGGTTGAGTGAGGGGGCGATGATAAGTGCCATCTCACAGAGTACAGAACACGATTAGTCAGGAGATAATCTCTGCTCTCCTCCGTCTGTGTGTGCAGTGTGGGTAAACTCCAAAGAAAACACTCTACTGTTTTCTTTACTTTTCTCTGCTTTTCACACAGACACACACACACGCACACACACTAAACGATTACAGAGAGTTAAGCAAGAAATGACACAGACAAGAGTGGGTGTTGCGTTTTTTTGTTTTGTTTTTTTTGTGAGCGTGCACTTAATGTGCATCTGTTTCCAAAAGCGTTTCTCCACTGCGTTAGGCCTTTTCTCTTTCACTCTCTGCTGTAGGTGACCTTGTCACATTCTGGGTGTCAGGGTGTAGCCGTAGCTTAGCGGCAAATCTTGAGGGTCCCTTGACGGTTCTAACTGTTCCCCCAAGCATTCCTTCCCCAAATTATGAACATAATGACGGGGAAAGAAAAGCCATAGATACACAAACACTGTCCAGGGCAGTATTCACACTTTCCCCTGAAAGGCCAGTCATTTTGACAGTGATGACCATTACACACACGCACACGCGCGCGCGCGCGCACACACACACACACACACACACACACACACACACACACACACACACACACACACCTGGGATTTTGATCTTCCCATGCTAAATCTTTCCTACGTATCCGTGCCACTGGTATGGTAATGTCTGCTCTGGCTCAGTAATCTAAACCTGGAGTTTACATACATGTGTGGCCGGCGCAGGCCACCACCACAGTTAAACGTTTACAATAATAGTCTCCAAGTGATGCCTGTTGTAATAAAAGTCAAGCGTCTCGCCCAGTGCAGTTAAACCAATCTGTCGCGCTGATCTTATTATAGTCAAATTAAACTGTCGTGCCTCGGGTAGCGAGGCCCTAAACCGTGGAACTCAAATAAAAACACATTCACGCTCGCCAGAACCTCCATGGTCATCATACACAGGTGTGATACTGATTGTGTACACGACACACAGCTAGTTCAGCATGTGAAGACACTGTGGTGAGAAGTGGTTTCAAGCACATAACTCTTGTTGTGTTAAAAGTCACTACTGTTTTGTGTGTTGATGTCCAAACCAAATATGTGTGATAGTGGTGTTTGCAGATTTGTAATTCAAATCAGGAACATAATTTAAAACGGGAACAATCTTATGAAAGAATAATTAAACAAGATAAATATTTAGATCAGATACAGTATCTAATGATAAGTTTAAGTAACATTCCTGAGACTGGATGTTACAGCCATATTTTGGTTGGTACCACAAAAGTATTGAGGTTCATTACCTACACCTTTAATATGGGGCACACTTATATTATGAAACTTTCACAGTGTGAATGTACTGGCCAAAATTAGCTCTGTGCACACTGTTACAATACTGTAGTAAATACAGGATTTAAGTAGGCCTCTCACAATAAGTACTTTTACTGGAAGACATATTGTCCTAGAAATAACTGCGAAAAATTATGATTGTCATTTTAAGACCAATTTATGCCCCCACTATAATAATATAATAGCCTAACAGTGGAAATACATGCTTTAAAAAAGCAACAAACATTTGATTCTTAAGAATATTTGACATTATAATTGGAATGTAAAAACAAACTAAATAAATGAAACACTTAATCTGTTCATGTGGCTTAGGTGCTGTGAAAAAAAAAATCTTAGGTACTGCACTCAAGTCTTAAAATGACTGGAAAAACCTTGCTCTTGATCTGGCATCATTTTGGCTAAAATTTTGTTAACATCCTCATGTAAACAAACATGCTTATAAACACAAGGGCAATATATCAAACATAGCCTACCTTAAAAAAAACCCTCCAACATTATTAAAATTAAAACACATTCTGAGGAAAAAATATGGTTTTCTTTCATTTCTTCATTTGAAAATTTTTAATAAACACATGATAATCCCCTCTAGGTTTGCATCTAACAGATATGTTCATTATCAGTTGATCTGATAATTTAGTCCATGAAATGTTTAAAAATGATTTCATGCTTATCATCAATTGAAGTTTTAAGACAACAGAGTTTCCTATCATTTTAGTGGATGGTTGTGTTGAATACTTTTCAAACATGCTCTACAAATGTGACTATTACAGGGTTGGTTAGAATAAAAGGAACACCTGATTGTATGAGGTTCATAATTCCAAGGTTCCTTTGTTTAAAATACCATAGACTTTCATCAGTACCTTACTGACACTCTAAACAAAAATGAAACATTAAAAGCTATAAAAAGTGCTTGTAAGTTTTAGTACTTTTGTACTGAATTGCAATAAATTATACAGGTGTTCCTCTTGTGCTTCCACCCTTGTATGCTGCTAATCTGTTTTAAAAAATGTTTTAATATTGTTTTACTTTTACAGTAAACAGCATTATTCTGAATTGTATTCTACTTTTTAGTGTTTTAATGACAGAAAATTCAGATTTGTATTTTTTTTAATTAAAATAATAATAATAATAATGCAATATCAATATCAACTGAAGAACATGCCATTATTTAATAAAAGTAACCTTATAGCCTACTAAATATATACAGATATTTACGGTACAGTGTGAGCTCCACAGCTGGTGATGCCTCCTGTTGCAGAATAGTTTTGCGGCGTCTTTTGTTGCTCTGGATTGTGTCTTAACTTGCAGCGTTTTGGCAGCTGAGGCCTCTGAGAGCGAGCAAGAGAGCGTTTCAGAGCCAGACGTTTCTCTTTCTCTCTGCTCTCAGATGTGTTCATTCAGTGTGTTTGGACCCTGCTCAGGTTTAAGAGACATGGAGGCATTACCAAAGTGTCAGTCAGCACCTCACTGCCCCGGGGAGGGACGCAGCAACACTCGCACGTACGTGCACACATATACACTGTTACAGAGAGTTAGCCATGGGTAAGTGTATTGTTGCAGGCCTGTTTTCTGGTTAGAGTTGGTTCTTCTCTCATTTATTGACTTTGACTTGTGGGTTAAGGAAGAAAATATGGCCCATCATAACCACATGTGAAGTCTCAATGCTACTGTTTCGTATTTCTGCAGTTTTATGGATCACACTGTGGATGTTACCGAAGTTGTTGTAATTTAAAGAGTGCTCTGTGTCAAAGCCTTGTTATTCTCAACCGAATTAGCGTGACACTGATTCTGTCATTATGTTGTGCTCAGACAAGTTAAGAAATTGGTATGATGGAGATGATTTTAGGATTTTTAAAGAGTCTGTGTGACTCTCACAACATGCAGAAACAGCTGACCACTCAAACATACAGCACAGTACTAAAAAAGTAAACAATGGGTTTGGAAAGTTGTGGAATTTTTGTTCTTTTAAAAGTCATTAACGAAGCCTGGGGTTTGTGGAAATGGTTTTATTTTATGGGCAGTTACACAAAGTATCTAAGCTTATATAATAATATTATGACGATCCAAATATTTAGGAAATTTGAGTTACACAGGTTAGATTCTTATTAAAACAAAATTAAGGGATAAATCAACAAATTTATTGACAGGCAGTAATCCTTAAACCTTAAGGTGTAAGTTAGTTATGTAACTTGCAAATTAATAATGTAGACAATTAACTTACAAACTAGAGCATAAATATTGAGAGCTCTGTGCTATCAAACAGTAGATTTGTTGTTAATAATGTTATGTTAAAGCATTTCAGTCCATTAAAAAAAGATTAAACTTTGCAAACAGTGTTCTTGTGCTTACTGGCAAATGATTATGATTAACATTGTAAACATGACCTCTATAGTGAGTGAGCACAATCATGATATTTAAAATAATAATACCTATTGACCATCTTTGTCAGTCCCCTTTTAGTGAGGGTATGTGTGCTCACTACTGGCTTGAAGGTTTTCAAAAATGTTGGAACAAGACCTCAAAAAAACCTTATTTAGAGAAGTTGAAGAAATAAAAACTGACAAAAACAATGGGAGCAGAAAAAAAATACATTCAAAAACACAAAACCAAAAACCTTAAACTGACCAACATTTGAAGGAAAGAGGATGCAGCTGTTTTTTTTGTTTGTTTGTTTTGTTTTTTCTGAGAATAATGGAAGTCTGGACCCCAGCAGTGAAACTATCTCCACTGCATTTAATTTTTGTATGTGCAACAATCTTTGAAATTGATTTTATGGAAGTGATTTTCTAGGTTGCTCCTCAAACACGGTATATATCTGAAATGAAAATGAACATGTAGCCATGAAACAACTAAAGGCTTTTTTTGTCCTGGAGTCATCTGCGTTTGGGAAGTCAGATTCGTAAGTTTGAGACTAGAAGAGACAGTGTGGGTTAATTTTGTTCAAAACACCACTTAACTCATGCTTTAGACTTAATTTCTGTCTGGGAAACGAGCCTTGTTTTTCTTATCAGACCCTCATTGCTGTTCTGTATATGCAAATATTGTGCAATACACAAGCCACCCTATAATTTGTCCTTTCAAGTCATTAGCTTGAAGCCTCTCTAATAAGTTGTAATAGTTTTATTTGCCATGACATTTGAAGACTCTAGAAGGTTGTCACACCTCAGACGGTGACCTCATGGGAAAGGACATAAATGTGAGAGCTGATGGCATCAAGAACGGTACGCGTTGACTGTTTGAATGCAGTCGGAATGCTGCGTCGATCTGTATTCCAACTATTCCAGACGTTTTCCACACACAGCAGCAGAAAATGCTGCAATAAACCATCAACTTCAATGAGCCGGTGATTAGCCGAGCAGAGCAGCTGCCAGGGCTGACTTGGCAGAGCACCAGGAGTGTCATTGTGGTATGTTGTTGTTTGCTTACAAGTGTAACCGCACTGGGAGATTGTCACACAATAGCAGCTCTCATTTTTCCATGTGTGCGTCTGTTGACACTTGCTTTCGGATTGAGAGATGATCCGTGACAGCTACGTGATGGGCAGGTCTCAGCAGAATTCCTCAAATGGCAGTTACATTCGCAATGGATTTTTTTCTTTTATTATTGCTTTCCTCAACAATGCTATGTCTGAAAAGAAATAAACATTATTGGCTTACTGTCTTGGCTCACTTTATCTCATAGAATTTTGATTCCTGCTAAGATATATCATATTTCATATTTCATTTCTAAGAAGTTTCATCATTGATGCCCGCTCAGTCTGAGTTTTGTACGAGACAATCTGCCCCTCCGTTGGTTTCTGTGATGCAGTGACAAAAACCCTTTGAAGACTAATAAAAACACACCAATGTTGTCTGTGCCCAGTTTTCCTTCGCTATCTTGCACAGACAGGAAGTCAATACCGGGTTCTGAATATGTGAATATGCAGATGAAGTGTAAGGTATCACTGCAGAGGAAGAGATTTCATATGCAGGGCTTTGAATGGGTCTCTGTGATTCTGTGTCAGTATCCGCTCCCACGCGGTAAATGGGTAAGGCGACCCGGGCTGGACGGGTTGTGGTTAGCCTCGCCGGGAAGGCGGAGGTCTGAGGAGAGAGCTCTGTTGCTCTGGCTGCTATGGTGGAGGAGAGGTGAGGACAGAGAAAAGATAAACAAGGGGGGACACGGTCAGACAGACCCATGTCTGCATGATCTGGTAGTTGGTAATTTGTACCAAATCAGGTTGATAATGCTCACTGATTTGTGCAGAATTGAAAATTAAACTGTGAAATTGCTTTACTGTGAAACTTTGTTTTTCTCATGCATGGTAATCAGGCTTTAATGTCTTTATGGATCTCACTCAACTCTAAATGTCAACATACACTGTGGTTGGCTTAATAATGTTCCACAAAGTGACTGAAAACCATTACAGTGGACTGATGCCTTGTAAGAAAAGTGCCGTAGCAATTTAAGATTATTTTTTTATACCTTTCTTAATGATGACAGGATCATAGTGTTTCTGTGTGCACAGTAGCAAATGCACTGTGGCTGGTAAACGTTTGTGCATGTATATTATGTACACCCAAAGAGAAAATGAACTTCTTTTTAAGTTCTCATTATTCTTGAATAGTTTGAACCAGCAATTTAAGGACAAATTGTTTGAAGACAATTTGGAAGCAACCCTAAGTAAGCAAAAAAGTTCAATTTATTACCTTAGAAATGCTGAACAGTTTGAAAGCTGTTACTTGATTGACTTTATTGTAGACATTAGTTGACATCATCGTGTTTTATGTGTTTTAGCCAGGTTATGGCTAATGGGTAGTAACATCGGCAGTCCCTGGGCAGGATAAAACCTGAACTTGAATGACAAACGTAGAGGTTGCATGTTAGCGCTGTGCAAATTACTTTTTCAACAATATTTACATTTCAGTATAAGCCACTATCATTTAGATGGCATCAGTATAAGCCACTGCTCAGTGACTAAAATCAAGATCAGGCTCTGCACTAGGGATGATCCTTACTACTAACTTCCCTGACATTTAAACGGAAGTTTAAACTTAGTCAAGTCAACAAGCCTAGAAGCAAGCAAACACTATCAATGCAAAATGATCAAATTGTTTTAGTAAAACACTGGCCATGATTCTTCAGTATTATAAGAATCATGGTCAATTATTTTTTTTTCAATAACGTAATATTACACATTACTCATTATGCTATAGAGTATGACAACTCATTGAATAAAAGTTACCAAATAACATTTATTTATTTATTTATTTATTTACTGGGTTTTTAATAACCTGACTCCTCTCTATTCAAAAACACACACATACACACGCCGACGCTAACTCTCATACATGAATCTGCATGCAAATTGTCACATGCACACGTCAAATTCATCTCCATCATTCAGCCTACTGAGAAAACATCCAGCCGGTGCAAGCAGGGGTATCATAGTGGATGGAAAAGTGGGACTGATTACCCAGGGCCCCTGTGGGAGGAGAGAACTCAAAAAAGCCTAGACTGAAAAGCTTGGTTTTGTTTTTTGTTTGTAAGAAATTAATGCCATAACTAAATTAAAATTGGCTTTAAAGCCTCTGGAAACCCAAATCCACAATAGCCTTCTAACTATGTAATTTAGGGTCTTATGTACATAATATTAAACATGTAAAACAATTAGAAATCACTTTCCATCCAAATTCGAAATATCTGTCTTTTAAGTTTTTGTACATTCTTGAAACTGGGTTTGATTTGGCTGTGGTTATCTCTGAGATTTATTACGCAGTAAATTCCAAACCGATCATAAATCATCTGTCAGTTGTCTCATCCCACCCCCCAGTGGCAGCGCAACAAAACCTTTCTGCTCCAGCTAAATCTGCCTCTTTGAGTCTGAGCCAACTCATCTTTCTAGTCTGATGTTTAGAAAATACAGATTGTAAACTGGCTGAACCGCTTGGCTGAGACCCAGCGGAGGCTCTGCCTCTGGCGGGCTCCCAGCAGCACTTGAATCAGGTTGACCGGCTCCAGAGCCCGGACAATCTGAGCCTTTGCAGCTCGTGGAGCTGCAGGAAGAGGCGGCTTGTGAGCGGCCGGGCTTGCCCCCCGGGCCCAGGCCCGGGGCCGGTGTCGGCTCGTGGGGAGGGGACGTATTGTGCACCCTTCCTCACCCCTAACCCCAACCCCAAGCAGTTAGCTTTGCTATGCATAAACATATCCACAATCGCGGAGGTGATGCTGCAGAAAACAACACAATTTTAATAGTCTTAATATTTAATCTATTAAGACTGGATGTGTTTGAATGAAAAACATTTCATGCAGCCTCTCGGCTCAGCAAACAACCCTGCTGGCTTCTCTACGAGTCGCTTCCGTACGCAGTCAGTGGAGCCCAAATGAATACACCGCAACGCTACTCTGTATGTTTGCAGCCGGTGGAGCCTGGCCATAACATTGCATGTAAAAGTTATGCTAACTATTCTATGAAGTAACATTAATATGAATCACAAAACATTTTGAAACTTACCATTCAGTGACCACCTGAAAGGAATCATTTTCAGCTGGCAGGGCTTCTGCTTCGTCCTCTCATCATCAGAGGGCTCAAACATGTACGGCTGGATTAAATTTGTGGCAGCCATTGCTGAGCCAGGGAGATGTCAATCAAAACGAGGGAGCTGTCAATCAGAGCGTTATCTGCCACGCCCACTCTGCCCTGGCAAATTAGCTGTTTTTAAACCAGGTTTTCTAATAGTTATTAATGGTTATTTTCACTCAGACTTGTGGATGATTAATGAGACACTCGACTTTGAAATAATATATGCATTTTTACTATTTCAAGCTGTGTTTCCAAAGGCTTTAAAAATCAGAAGAGATGAGGCTCGTCTTTGTCCTCAAAGGCAGAAAATAGCATAGTTATGCTCCTGCACTAGGATTCGTCTCTAAATGCAGCTAGACCCCAGTAAACATCCGTAGACAGTTGCGTACTTGTACTGTCAGTTGGAACCATCCATTGACTCTGAGATGTGCGTGCGTGTGTGTGTGTGTGTGTGTGTGTGTGTGTGTGTGTGTGTGTGTGAGAAAGAGAGAGAGAGGGAGCTATTGATGATCAGACCTGCTGGTCTCGCATGCTGATCCAAACCCCTCTTGTTTTCCACAGCGTATCTTATTGATAATTTTAACCAAAGTCTGGTGCTGACTATTGAGGGTTGCAATTCAACAAGTCGACTAATCGTGCACATCCCTGTTATGCACTTGACAGTACTGATAGACTATTTGCACACCTTCACTCATTGTCTTTAAGGCCACCATGTGTAGAACTAGCATCAAGGTCAGAGAGCACCTGTGTAGTACGTTTTTACAGAAAATATTTCTTTTCCAGTAGCTTGGTTATCGATCAATTGTATTAACGGTTTCCACTTAACAAATCCCAGGGAGAGCTGCTACATAATGCTTGTACCATTGCCTTTTTTGAAACCGATGAGCGAGGCGTTGTCAGACCATCTACTAAGAGAGCACATTTCAGCCTTATCTGTAACTTAAGAGTAAGTCTCACACTACTCCCTGCTGGTGTGTCTGAGTGTGTCTCTGTGAGTGTGTGTGTGTGTGTGTGTGTGTGTGTGTGTGAATTTCGTGATATTTTTTGGAGCAAACAGCTGGATAGCCAGAGGTTGTGCTTGTGGTTAAGCCAGGTTTCTGTTGGATCGTGGGATAGTTAGGGTCAGCAGACTTTGTTCCTACATGTTCTCCTTTGGGCTCAACGTCATCTGTCCATCAGGCTCCAACTGTATGTATGAATGTGGTCTGTCTACATCAACACTATCAGATTCAGATTTTTTAACTGCAGTTTTAACTTTATGCTTAATGCCTCAATACTTAGTTTCATACAAGCATCTCGTTTTTCAGGGATTGGATTGCAGTTGTTTAGACTGTTGCTTCCTGGAAATATTACTGGTACATGTTTCTTTGACATTGTCTTTCCGATGTGTTGGGATACGTAGTGGAAGATAAAGGAAAGTCACTCTGCTGCCCTGCATGGCAGAGAGAGAGCCTTTCCATTGATATCCAAAACTTCCAGCAGAGCACTTCCCCTTCCCGAAAAACCCTTCCCCGCGTTAGGCCTCCTTCAAAGACCGGCCACTCCACATCGGTCCGACCCGGCATGCCGACCCCTGCTCCGATGTTCCCGCCCTGTTGAGAGAGGCGGGCTGGACTTGAACCCAAGCAATTGTCTTCTGCTAACCTTTCTGTGTGTGGGTGTGTGTGTGCGTGTGTGTGTGTGTGTCTTTGTGTTTGTGTGTGTGTGTGTGCCCACGTGGGTCTGTTAAAGTGTGAATCATGAGTTTCTGCTGATGATATGTTGCTGGTATTTTAAGGTCACAGACAGTAATGGCCGTAGAGTGATGATCCAAACACTCGCAGAGGGAGACAGTCGTTGTTAAAGTGACGAGAGATGAGTCACATTTAGGGCAGTGGCTTTGGAAAAAATTATGTTCAGCTCACATGAGTGCCGGTAAAACAGACAAAATGCACTGCTGTTTTGTAGTATTGTGGTAATATATCATTATTTTTAACTTAAGTTTTATTACCTTTATTGTAACATATAAGCACGCAAACAAACATTAAACTGCAGAGGCTGTGTAGTTCGCAAACAAAACAAATACATTGAAACAGCAACAACAAAAACAGGAATTTAAGCCCAGAAAAAAAGTACATTCCAAGGAAAAATAATGACAGCGTATTGCATGATCACAAAAGCTTTCCTAATTCAAGACACCCCTGTTGTCTGTACAATAAACAACCCCGAACACATAATCAGAATGAAAAAAAAAAGATATACAGGATTCCCACGGTCATAATATTCCTGGAAAAGTTAGCAATTAAGAAAAACTATTTTCTAAAGCTAATATTTGGAAAATAAAAGCATGTTTTGGGCTATTTTTTAAATATGTTCATAAAATCCCAAATGGGTTTTTGGTTAGATATCCAAAATAAAAAAAAATGCCAATTTTAAAGTTTTTGTGTGTCTTAAAAAAGCCAGTTGCTAACAATTGCCTAAATAAGACTATAGAACGTCGTCACATGGAACACAGCTTTACAGCCTTACTGTGGTAGCGTGACCAAGTCATGTTAGCTTTTAACTTCCGGCGATTGCAATTAGGCTTCAAAAATCATAAAACTGGTGTTCATTTGTAATGATTATCTTCATCATAAATAAAAACAGAGGTTTTTTTCTGCAATTCAAAATATAATCCAAAATACAAAAGAAAAAATCCTATAGGCTTTCTGACAAGGGAACCAGGGCGATACTAACTTGTGCATCAGCCTATACGAAAATGTCATTCCTGGAGCACTCTATTTATGGACAACAATTAGCCCAACAACTCATGGTGATTAATCAAATATACATATTTGATTTAATTACGAGGAATTGTGATCCGGACATCTGTGCATGTATAGATGTCTGGAAAAACAAAAGCTGGTCAGTGTATTGGGTCATTGATCCACATGGACGGGGAAAGACTGAAGGGACATGAAATCAGTCAACCTTAGTTTTTGAAGGTATCACGAATGTTCAGGTTCAGGCAAGGTTGCAAAACAATTATTTGACAAATTCGTAAAACACATTTGTTCAACAAGAAATACTTTTATCAGTTAAAATTATAATCTAACACATCAAATTGCAGTGACATCTACAGGATGGGGTGTGGTCTTGACATTTTGCAAAGTGCCCACATGTACTGGTCTGGCCTATTGGCATATGCAGGTGGTTGGTGGTGGGAATGTCTTAACAAACAAGTTAAGTTACACAAGTGCAATAATCATGCTGTCTAATCAGCATCTTGATATGCCACACCTGTGAGGTGGGATGGATTATCTCGGCAAAGGAGAAGTGCTCACTAACACAGATTTAGACAGATTTGTGAACAATATTTGAGGGAAATGGTCTTTTGTGTGTATAGAAAATGTTTTAAATCTTTGAGTTCAGCTCATGAAAAATGGGAGCAAAAACAAAAGTGTTGCGTTTATATTTTTGTTCAGTGTATAAGGTGCTAGCATTTTGCTTTTCTGCAAATGCCTGGGAAGTGCCTGTTAAATTATGAATGACTGTATTGCTATTAAGGCCTACCTTTTTTAAACTGCTTAAATGATGTCATGGAAATGGAGTGAAATAGGATAACTTATGAAAAAGCTTTGACAATTTGATTATGAAAATGTGTGGGAACCCTTGATATAAAAAGAAGAAAACTGAGAAATTGTAATAAGTCTATCTTCTTTTCTTCTTCTGTTTTTATTTTTTATCATAATTAGTTTGAAGTGGCTACCCCTACGGTCAGACCGACTGTTTTCTTTCACTCTCTTGTTTATCTGGCTTGTTTACTAGTTGGCTATGTCAAGGACTTCCACCACCAGCTCTTTGGTTTTCCCCGCGTTGATCTGAAGGTGGTTCCTCAGGCACCAGTCAACAAAGTCCTGGTTTAGTTCTCTGTACTCCCTGTCGTTCCCATCTGTGATGAGGCCGACTATGCCAGAGTCGTCAGAGAACTTCTGCAGATGACAGGTGGGGGTGTCGTATGAAAAGTCTGCAGTGTAGAGGGTGAAGAGGAACGGTGCTAGCACCGTCCCCTGCGGTTGATATGAAAGTTGATATGGCTAACCTGTTAGCAAGTAGATACCTATAAACAAATCCTGTAGACATGGGGCAACATTAGCATTCTCAGTTTTTGTCTACCTAATGAATCAAAGTCTCATATTCACTCTCTTTCTTAGCTCTATTTTTGTCTTTACTGAATCCTGAGAAAAGTATCAACCTCTGAGCACGGAGACTGAACCATACAGTAAATGTAGTGTGAAACCAAAACAAACTGGACCAGAAGATTTATGTGATTGCTCTTGGCTTATGTACAGTAAATATTCAGCAGTTGTTATCAAGCAGGGTGGTTATCATGTTATGCACACATTTTTCTGTTCAGTTGACAGTCTTACTCATGTTTATTGCTTCAGAATATTGTATATGTATTATGATGTTCGGAATCGGCAACAGCGTAGCCTTGTCAGACCCGTGTCAAACCCATCGGCTATCTGGAGCCATTTTAATAGAGATAGATGACAGAGATTAAATTCCCATCACAGCCCAGGCTCTGCAACACGTACTCCCACTGAGCACGCTGTCATATCTCTTCCCAATAAGGACGGCCTAACGTGCCATCACCTCAAGATTGATGACTGGTATTAATGTGGATTACCGCTGTGTGTATGTGTGTTTGTTCATAAGTACGAGGTTAATTTTAGTCTCTGTGCAAACGCTCCTGTAATATCTGTAAGCCTCTTCCACATTCCACCAACAACACACACAAACACAACCACGTTTAGATGTTGTAGTAAGGTCACATTATAATGCATAATATCTGTGTGTCTACGTGCACACCCGGTGTCAGAGTTGTGATTGATCAATTTCTCTTCCCTTAACTAAGCTGCATTCTTTGTGTGTTCAAACAGAGCAGAGTGGACTTGGCTGGCGCTCACATGAAAATATGAGCCTGTGCGCTGATTTATGTTCTTGAATGTGAGCCAGATTTTTCTTAATAGAGGTATAATAGTTTAACAACAGACTCTAACAACAGTGTAGAGGGTAGTTTGTTGTCTACTCTTACTTTTATTTAGCAAAGCTTGATTTCTTTCTTTTCCTTGGCACGTTTTAGAGTATTTTAAGAATGCACAGGTACAGAGATGGAGAAATAAAAGGGGCGGGTGATGTGTGGGAGGCCAGAGACAGGAAAAGGGGGGAGATGGTGAAAGACGCAGAGGAAGGCGTAGAGATAAGAAAGTGCTAATGTCTCTAATCCGTTCCAGATGAAAGCTGTTGGTGTGATGGGGTTGGGAAAGGATGGGAAAGGTTGGCCACTCCTACATCACACCATCTTTTATGACTCGGCCTCCTCATGCAGTCAGAGAACCCATCACCATAGTAATAAAAGAGAGCAACACACACACGTGGTCACAAACATGCACCTATCCAACTGAGGGGAAAGGTGGTTTGCCAGTTTCATTTGCCCAGCCCTCGTCTTTCTTTGCTTGTCTTTGTTTTAGCAGTGTGCCAGCGCAGGGTGGCTCTGCAGGTTTCTGTATCATCACCACACTATGTTCATCACGCACGATATTTACATATGAAAACGTCACTGGAAAAGAAATGTTCTCTAATAATTGCAGTTGCTTGTTACTTTATCTAGCATTTACATATGTCTTTCCCACCGTGACCATATTTCTGAATCAAACCTAAGTTTACTACAAACTCTGTAGTAATGAGCCACACTTCTTCCTTGTACTGCCAATTTTACTGTTCAGGAATGGAAATAGACTTACTTAGACTACAAGAATCTACCACACTTTATTTTAATGTTATATAATAATGCTACCTTTCAATTAAATCAATTCAATTTAAACTTTATCTCAGACTCACAAGTGCATTTTCACAGTAAAAGAAAAGATAAGACATACACGATAAAAAACACCACAATTTATTAGTCAATCTAAAAAAAAACTTAAATATGTTGGTTTTCTTGCCAGTGTTTTCGGGGCCTCAGTGAGTACTGAAAGCAGCTCATGCAAGAGCTGGTTAAAGCCTCTATGGTGCTGTTCTCTGACTCATCCAAGTGACACATAAAATTGTTCAGAACATGTCTTAGATATGCCTCAAATGTAGGAACACCAGAGGACACAAAAAGTTGACTGGCACTGTGCCACTAACCCCAGTGCATTATTGTGCATTATTGTAAGCCACTGTGACCTTCTGCATACTGCTTTTCCTGTAGCTACACCAAAGGTGAGCTGTGTACATACAGTACAGGCCAAAAGTTTGGACACACCTTCTCATTCAATGCGTTTTCTTTATTTTCATGACTATTTACATTGTAGATTCTCACTGAAGGCATCAAAACTATGAATGAACACATGTGGAGTTATGTACTTAACAAAAAAAGGTGAAATAACTGAAAACATGTTTTATATTCTAGTTTCTTCAAAATAGCCACCCTTTGCTCTGATTACTGCTTTGCACACTCTTGGCATTCTCTCCATGAGCTTCAAGAGGTAGTCACCTGAAATGGTTTTCCAACAGTCTTGAAGGAGTTCCCAGAGGTGTTTAGCACTTGTTGGCCCCTTTGCCTTCACTCTGCGGTCCAGCTCACCCCAAACCATCTCGATTGGGTTCAGGTCCAGTGACTGTGGAGGCCAGGTCATCTGCCGCAGCACTCCATCACTCTCCTTCTTGGTCAAATAGCCCTTACACAGCCTGGAGGTGTGTTTGGGGTCATTGTCCTGTTGAAAAATAAATGATCGTCCAACTAAACGCAAACCGGATGGGATGGCATGTCGCTGCAGGATGCTGTGGTAGCCATGCTGGTTCAGTGTGCCTTCAATTTTGAATAAATCCCCAACAGTGTCACCAGCAAAACACCCCCACACCATCACACCTCCTCCTCCATGCTTCACAGTGGGAACCAGGCATGTGGAATCCATCCGTTCACCTTTTCTGCGTCTCACAAAGACACGCGGTTTGGAACCAAAGATCTCAAATTTGGACTCATCAGACCAAAGCACAGATTTCCACTGGTCTAATGTCCATTCCTTGTGTTTCTTGGCCCAAACAAATCTCTTCTGCTTGTTGTCCTTAGCAGTGGTTTCCTAGCAGCTATTTGACCATGAAGGCCTGATTCGCGCAGTCTCCTCTTAACAGTTGTTCTAGAGATGGGTCTGCTGCTAGAACTCTGTGTGGCATTCATCTGGTCTCTGATCTGAGCTGCTGTTAACTTGCCATTTCTGAGGCTGGTGACTCGGATGAACTTATCCTCAGAAGCAGAGGTGACTCTTGGTCTTCCTTTCCTGGGTCGGTCCTCATGTGTGCCAGTTTCGTTGTAGCGCTTGATGGTTTTTGCGACTCCACTTGGGGACACATTTAAAGTTTTTGCAATTTTCCGGACTGACTGACCTTCATTTCTTAAAGTAATGATGGCCACTCGTTTTTCTTTAGTTAGCTGATTGGTTCTTGCCATAATATGAATTTTAACAGTTGTCCAATAGGGCTGTCAGCTGTGTATTAACCTGACTTCTGCACAACACAACTGATGGTCCCAACCCCATTGATAAAGCAAGAAATTCCACTAATTAACCCTGATAAGGCACACCTGTGAAGTGGAAACCATTTCAGGTGACTACCTCTTGAAGCTCATGGAGAGAATGCCAAGAGTGTGCAAAGCAGTAATCAGAGCAAAGGGTGGCTATTTTGAAGAAACTAGAATATAAAACATGTTTTCAGTTATTTCACCTTTTTTTGTTAAGTACATAACTCCACATGTGTTCATTCATAGTTTTGATGCCTTCAGTGAGAATCTACAATGTAAATAGTCATGAAAATAAAGAAAACGCATTGAATGAGAAGGTGTGTCCAAACTTTTGGCCTGTACTGTAGATGTGCAGAAAGTGCTAAATAATGAACACTTTACATTGACAGGAAACATACAAAAAATGGAACATACTGGCCTGAACATACAGTTTACAATATTGTTCATAAATCATTCTGTTCATCATTCAACTTATCAATTAGAAAATGACCAAGGTGTTTTATTTCCACGTCATGAGATAAATATCTCACAAGTGAAACACAGGAAGACAAATTTCCTTTCCTTTCTTCTTCTCACTATCATGACATTACTCTATTTGGCATTAAATTTAATGTCATAATCTTTGCTGTGCTGGTCCAGCACTAAATAGACTAAGAATTTACAGCATACATGCGCTGATTGCCAACAGAGTTTCCAACAAGGCAGCCTGTGTTACACAGATTCAGTTGTTTCAAAGGTCATCCATATGCTCATTGAACAAGATAGGGGACAGAATTCCACCTTTCATTTGACTGCTTCAGGCTAGTCATCAGATTTTTACTTATTTGAAAGCATAAGGTAGATCATATTAAATATTGTTGTCATTATCAACAAATGAACAGACCAAAACCATTGTGTTTCAGAAAAAACAGTATCACCAGGCTTATTCTTGAATTGTAAAAGAGACTAAACGCACAGTGTGCATGTGCACGTTTTTTGAATGCAAGACAACCTGCTAAAAATAGGAATTAGTCTCCTCTCCCATTACCAGTACATCAAAGCCATGTACAAACTATGGCTGTATGGCCATAGAGTATTTTTTTTCCCCCTGGTTTGTCACATTTGACATAGTGGACAGGTCAGAAAACAGATTAGTAAACATTAGAAAGCAGCATAGAGGTCAGTGAAAATCTTTCAGTGCTACCTCTTTTCTAAAATCTGTTACTTATTCAGTCCCTCTTTCAAACTTAGAGCTGACAGTTTTTAACAATATTAAATCACTACTTGGATGGTGATAGATGGTATTTTGTAGTGGTGCTTCATTGCATCGCTCCAGTAAAGGGGCTAGCACATCCCTCTGGTGTCTTAAGCCCCTTTTACACTGCCAGATTGTCTGCGAATGTTGAGCTGTTTTGCCAGCAAGCTGTGAACATTTAGACACACAGAACCAGATTGGCGAGTTGATCCGAGGTGCCCAATTTTCCGCCTCACAGGGTAGTGATATTGGTGGAACCTTTTTGGTTTAGACAGAATGAGGCGCCCTTCTGCCATGGGAGGGGCTGTTGATGACTTGTGGGAGGAGCTGCTAATGACACCAAATGTGCGACCCACCTGCGGTGGATAAATAGGAAACAGCTGATCGCAGGAATTAGCGAGCAGCTAGTACCAAGAAGGCAACGCAAACCTGACAGACACTGTAAAGATGAGCAACTGAGGAGACAGGGAATTGCGTGCCCTCCTTTCCCTCGCAAACGAAGAGGCCATTAACTGTCAAATGATGGGAACAGTAAAGGATGGGCCGACTTCCCTGAGAATCGCTGAAGGCCTGACCAGCCGCGGCTTCCCTCCCAAGTCACTGTTTACATCACACGCTGAGCTACACGTTTTGTTACTTGCTCACACCCCCATTGCCCCGAAAAAGGAGCATTCTGTATAAACAAAGTAGGTAGGCGGCTTTTGTGAACACACTTATTAGCCTCTTCTATAGAGCCTGTTGAAGGTGGGAATGTTGCTCTGTTATTCTGCCTTGCCAGTCTTCATAAAAGGCATGGACATTGAATGGAGGGCATTGTTCTTCCAGCGTTAAGCTGGCAGCAAAGGTAGTAATGTAGCCAAATGACATCTGTGTAAAACTACACACTAGACGTTGATGCTGTTGTGTTACACGCCACGTCTCTTCTGCTTATGGAATGCTGGCAGGCTGTCCTAAATCATACACTAGAGCAGCATTATGCTGGCATTGTTTGAGTCAATGCAACAATATGCAAGCATTGTTTGGCTCAGTGCAAAAAAGCAAAGCTGGCATAATGGCGGATCTTTTTCACAGCAATGTTGCAAAATCTCTGTTTTAAAAGAGGTATTGTTTCAAGCCTGTCTCTGGCCTCTTGCTCTGTCACGCCATGGTACTTTCAGATCAGTCTTGTTTTTTTTGTTTTGTTTTTTAAATAACCTTAGAGGCTTGCAAACAGTCAACATAAACATTTCTAAAGAGACACTTTCAGTAATTCTGCAAGACAGGCGAGAAGGTATTTATAACTGAACAGGCACCATGTAACTGCCTGGCCATAACCTGGGTCCTGCTTGTTCTCCTTTCTCTACGACACACACACTCACGTATACACACATGCAGCTGTTGTGCTGCTCCTGTCCGGGGGGTCCTGGGTGGGCCCGGGATAGACTGCCTGGGGTTTGAGGTGGGGCAGCAGTGCCGAGAGAGAGGGGAGGTTGTGTAAATCAGGCATAATGTTGGATCATAATCTGGGATCTGTTTTGGTCACATGGCTCTGTGACAGCTACCAGGGCAGCCTGTGTGTGTGTTGGTATGTGTTATTGTGGCTGACTGTGGTCTGTGTGTGTATTTATGGGAGTGTGTTCTTGTGGTGGTCTATGCAAGTCCATATATATGTGTGTGTGTTTATGTGTGTGTGTAACCAAAGAGAGGTAGCACCTGCAGGGGCGGTGGTCCCCAAACTTCACTTCTATTTAAGGATCATGCAAGCAACGCCAGGGCAGGGGAAGTGTGTGTGTGTGTGTGTGTGTGTGTGTGTGTGTAAAGGTGGTTGGTGTGTTGATGGCTTCCTCTGCTCACAAGGACAGCATTCATCAAGTGAGTGGTGCAGCATGGATTGAGTGGGTGGAGGGGTCGACAGGGGTGCTGCCAGATTTAAGTGGGGTCTTTGGGCATCCGAGAGGGGAAGAGAGGATTGAGAGAGATGGGGAAGAAGGGGACTGGGTGGAGAGAAATGGGCCAATTTGTCAAGTTTTACCTCACACTACCCCCACCTTCTCTAATCACAGATGATGCTAGGTGCTGATTACAGCCAAATGGAGCAAGGGCAACAGCTGGAGTTGGGGGGGCAGCGGGGTAAGGTGAGTGAGAGAAGATTGGGGGGGGGGGCAGTCTAAAGGGGATCAGTTTGGTCCTGGCAGGGGGTCTTAGATGTGGGAGGTCCTTCTCACCTTTCCTCTGAGTGCTCACTTTGAAATCATCTGGCCCTGGGCAGCTGATAAAAAGTGTGGGAAAACCACCGGGGAGAGGGAGAAAAAGAGATGTTATCACTTATTAAGGATGCTGTTGTGATGTTGTGGTGTTCTGCTGTATGCTGTCAGGAAGGTTGCTGACAACCTCTTCAGGTCTCTCTCTTGATGAGGTGTAAGATCTTAGAGATTTGTCACAAATAAAACCCAGAAAAGAAACAAGTTTGACCATGTATGGGGTAAAAAAAAAAAAATAATGTAAAGGTGAGATAATATGTCAAGAGTCAATGGTTATGTTTGGCTGTCAGTGTTGAGGTGCAACGTTCACCTCGGCCATAAGAAAATCAATATGGGGCAGCAAATGCTGATATTGTGGTGTGCCACTACAAATACATGAATGTATGGGAAACCCCAACACTTTTTTTTTCAGAAGAAATCCCGCATAGTATAACCTTTCAGTGACTCATGATAACATCACTATTTTACACTCGATTAGTTGACTGACAACTGATGTAGCTGTAGCTGGTTGTAGTGTGGATATGGCCTTACATCCCCAAAATCCACTAGTGAAATCCCTAAAAAGAGTGTCACTGATGACAAAGCTGTTTCTACCTGTGTAATCATGTATGTCAGTTTGTGCACACGTGTGATTGCTCCACAGAGCCCCCGAGGTGTGACCACAATCTGCTGCTCTAAGACCTGTTGCCATGTTTACACATGTTTATATTGGTGAGGTTGGAGTGATTGATTGGTGGTAAATATCTGTAGGGTAGATCATGCGATTGAGGGAAGGCAGGAATGGAGGGGTTCTTCTTTTCTTGATTGACTTATCCAGGGAGTTCCCATTCCAAGCGCTCTTATCCAATACTAAAGAAATGGGCTTTACTGACTGCACCTTAACTCTCCTAATAAACACTCTTTATACTCATTACTGATCAGATTCCTACTTCTCTGACTCTTAAAATACTGGAGCTTATTTGAGCAATATAGCATATATATTATACATATTTGGTCAAACAACCAAATATGGTCGAACCGTTTAGAGGTTTGAGAGGATTCTGTGGAACTTTTGTTACACATTTCTGCCTTGAAAACTATTTTTTTTATAGAGTATTACTTTTAATAAAGTTATGTTACTTGCATCGAAGCTCATTGTAACATGATTCATTGGTACGGTTGTGTGTCTGGCAGTGGTACCGGGAAAACTATCAAAATAAAATGATGGAGTTTTGGACCACGAATTGATTGCATTGGCTCCGGCACCCCTGAAATTTCCTTCATGTCGTTGCCCTGAGAGATGGAGCAGGGCAGCAACAGTGGAGAGACTGGCCACCACCTGTTCACATTAATGCCATCAAGAGAAAACGAGGCAGAGAAAAAGAGAGAAGGAGTGAAAGGGGTAGAGTAGAGTGCCGGGAGGCAGACAGGGACTTTCCAGACTCGGCTGCATAAATCCTGAGTTTGACAGCCAATCTCCAACTCTCAGTCTACCTGCCCTGACATACGCTGCCGCAGCACGTAGTTCTCCACACGTGCGCTACTCACACTCCCACATTTCAATCTGTCTCTTTCAGATCCACCTGATCTGTTTGACTTGTATTTGTTCATTGCCATAGCTGCAGCGGCCTCCACACTAACTGAGTGGAAGACGCCTGTAATTAGACACAAAAACACAGGGATGGAGATATGATCGCAATAATGAGTGAACATCAGTGACGGGGATTAGTGGGTGGGTGGATGCATGTCATGCCATGTACATGGCATGACATGCATCCCTGATTTGAAAAATTAATGTTAATTTGCCTTCAAGTTTAAGGTACGTAAGTTTATTTTTTTTAATCCTATCTTATAAGCTCTCCGTATGTATATCGACATTTTGGTATTCAGCCTCACATTCTGTCACTGTATTTGCACTTTAAATCTGTTAACAGTGAATAACCACAATAAAAGAAACACCTGAGTAAATGAGGGAGAAAAAATATTTTGAAAGCATGCTGGTGCGTTTCATTTTCTGTATAAACGGTGGTTGCTAAGAAACACAAAGCCATTTCAGTAATAGTTTTCATCCCATAGTGAAGTTAAACTTTAGTGGGACTACATCAGTTGTTTCTCAGAATGAATTCTGAACACATCTTGCCACTACAACAATTCTTTCTCTGTTCAAGTTCTGAGAAAGATTCTTTATCATAAGGAAAACACTGAATATAACAAGTTCTCATTTTTAGCTACTTCTTAGCTACTTTAAAGGGGAACTAATGTTTTTTTCAACCTGGGCCCTATTTTCCGATCTACTATTGTCTAAATGAGTGATAGGATGTTCAATATTTGACATTTCTCCAGTACGGCACTAGGGCTGACCTGCCTGCAGCCTGTGAGCGTGCACTATATTAAATAATAGGGCTCTCAGACAGTGTCAAACAACGTCAAAAATGCATCCACCAAAAGTGCATTTTTTTCCACACAGATAGGCTCGGATTGTTAGTGTAATTGTCTGACAACATAAGGGAAAGGAGAAATGAATGTCTGTGTTTACCTTTAGCTGGATTCGGACGTGTTCCTCTGCTTGTTGCTGCTCCCTCTCTCTACTCATCTGCTCTTCAATTTCAATGAGCTCTGCGTCTGTGTATGTCCATGTACTCTGTGTTCAAAAAAATACAGGCAGTCATCAAATTCAAATAGCTCATCCAGATCCAGTTGGTCAAAATCGGGTAAAAATTCAGCCATGACTACTCCAAACAGAGTAACTCCTCCTGTTTGTAAGGTCACTCCAGCAGTAACTTCCTGTACCAACTCAAATCTCGTGAGACGTGAGATTTCAGAGCCAGACTTTCACTCTCTGAGTGAGTGTTTTGACTTGCCACAACAAACATGTCAGAATTTTTACCCGATTTTTCACTCTCACTGGCTTTTGCAAGCCTGTGGTGTGCAGCGGTGACATGGGTCCCAGCTGAAACACTTTCCCACCGTGCATGGTCCGGACGTTGTTTGTGCTATTCACCGGTATTGCGGTTTTTCATATTATAACGAAAATAAATACCGGGTTTTGGTATGAACCGGTATACCGCGCAGCCCTACCACTTATTATATTTTTGGCCGATCATGTATGTTGGTCTGTAGCAAGATCTGCCCCGACCCGACCCGGCGACGTACAAACCTGCACCCGAACCGCAAACCCATGCATCAGGCCAATTAGTACCGCAACCCGGTCCGACCCATTGAAACACGACCCGCAGCCCGACCTGTAACCCGGAATTAAAGTAATCATTTTGGGTCATATTGGCTGAATATTGAACAGCATATCGCCACAGTTAAGGTGCCAGTAAGTAAACAACGACCTGAATGAAGCAGCTCTCACAATAAAAACCTGACTTCTGCTCCATCATCAACCCTCTGTGTTCTTCTCCCATATGAGTGTAAAAGTACTCGTTTGTTACGTTCAATGCTTTTAAACTTTTAATCTATGTAAAGGAACTTTACATGTGTAATAATAGACTTACTTTCTGTCCAGAATGACGTTCAGCAGTTACGAGCCGTCACGTTTTTTTTAGAATCCATCGAGGAGAGAAGTAATCCATCAGGGAAACACTTCAGAAACATTATAGTGATAGTTGTATGTTTTATCCACTTATTTCTCAAATGCCTAAATAATTATTTACTGTTTTGGAAGCGGCGCTTGTTAGACGGTGGCAGCCATGTTGATTCTGTCATCCAATCACAAGTTGTATTATTAGATGGTGAAACGCGTGTAAACAGCTGAACCAAGGACAGTTGTGAAATAGCAGAGGCGATCCTCAGAGAGTAAATAATGACCAAGATTGTTATCTGTAGTTTACCAAACTAATGACTGATGTGTTTATCTAAAACCTGTAGTCCGACCCGCATGTTATTTTTTCCACCCAGATCCGAACCCGGGAAAAAATGTTTTTTTAAAAACCACCCGCAAATCAGCTGTTTTTGCGGGTACCCAACGGGTACCCGACCCAGTGCAGGACTCTGGTCTGTGGGTTAATGTTGCTACTCTTCTTTTACTTTTTACTGCACTGTGCACCACTCGGGCCAGGTGAAAGCTAGCTAGTGGGAGTGTTCATTTGGCAATTACTGCTGGTGATGCCGTCGCGACTCAGTGGCGTTGTTTTGGAAACATTAGGCCCGTTTCCACTGAAGAAGTTCCTGGTAGTATTTGGGGGGCAGGAAGTACTACAGGAACGTCCTCTCACTCTGCCCTCTCATCCGCCGTGTCTCCACTGAGAGAGCGGAGTAGGAGGAAGGTTCCTGTGAAGTTACCGGGCTCTGGATGTGACATAATCGTTGCGTGACCATTTTGACCGGGGTGACGTAGGGGCGTAGGGACGCCGTTAACCATTAGCGGTGTCTGTAATAACTCAGTAACTTAATAAACGGTCCGTGAAAAACCTACTCCAAGGCAGGGACTTGTTTAGCCCCTGTAAAAGTTCCGGAACTCTGTTCTTCGGGGGTGGTTCCAGCGGTGGAGACACGCACCAACGGACAGGACAGCCAAGTGTGAAAAGGGGAGAAAGAGAGAGGGGATGACATGCAGCAAAGGGCCACAGGCTGGACTCGAACCCGAACCGCTGCAACAACAGCCTTGTACATGTGGCGCCTGCTCTATCCGCTAGGCCACCAACGCCCCCAATCTTTTTATTGATCACAACCACATGCTTTCCCAAACTGACCAAGCATTTAAGTTGCCTTAACCTAACCCTGCCTGGGCCATAGTCTATTTTTCATGATCTTTCATAATCTGTGGTTTTGCAAGATCATTCAATACCGATGTTCTTGGTGATGGTGTTTTGATAGACTTCAAATTGGGCAAGGGTACAGACAGTGGACTTGTACAAAGTTCTGCTTTTTATCCTCTGGTAATAAAAACCTTGTGGCCTTGCAGCTGTGGAGAGTATAATTTGAGCAAATATTTTTTCAAAAAATCCAAATCAAGGCATATGTCTTCAAAGGGAAATTGCAAGTCAAAATGTAAACCTTACAGCCCTTTGTATTCAAAGACATGCATCTTTTTTGTTATACACTTTTTCTGTAAACTAATATCCATTGTTAAGCCAACTATAAAACAGCTGGTGTAATCCATGTAAACCTGTTTTGCTATTCTGGGAGCCCATGTTAAATACAGGCTCTATTAATAGACTCACTGTTTGGATTTTCTTTAGGTGCACTCTATAATTGACGCTCTTTAGAGGCTTGTATTGTTTCCGCTTGTCACTGTGTTTGTCTTTAATCTTCTGCCTTCAAATGTCATTTGTTGAACACAAAGGACTTTGGCTACAAGGAAATTCTTGAGTGTGAGACTTGAGTGTGTACGTGTGTGTGTATTTTATGCACTGTGTTATTTGAGAATCTTTGACATGCTTGTAATGTTTGGAATTGGTTGCTGCAGTGTGAGAGAGTCATACCTGTAGTTTTACCTGGTGTTTCCATAGGCCAGGGAGTGATAGTTTTATTGTGATCCATTTTAAGAACACTTGGTTCCCAGCATGAAACACTCAAAGAGCCAACACACGTTCCAGGCAGATGATGCAATGTCATACATCCCCGCCTCTGTCTCGCTCTCCCTGTCACTCACCATTCACTGTGTGCAACTCTTACCCTCTTGCTCCTCTTTGAATTGTATTGTGTCTGCATCTCAGGGAAAGGCAAATTGGCACAGTGCGAGGAAAAAATAGTGCTTTGTTTTTCTAGCAGGTGTGTGTGTTTATGCAGAGAAGAGCTTGAGTGACACAGTTCCAGCAAGACAGAACTGGCGGTGTAGAGATTCCCCCTTAAGTTTCATCACAACACATGAGGATGGAGATATGGCTCTGTTTGGAGAGTGGGCTGTTAGTGTGGGCCCCATACAGCAACAGTAGCTTAGGCTACAGCAGGTAGCGAGTGACAACATGGAAAATTGTTGGGTAATTTTGAATCATGTTGCGCTACAACCAGTCTTTACTGAGCTTTGAAATACAAATCACAGAGAAATGTAATGTTTTGTGTTGACATTTAGCCATCGTGTGGTTGATGTAATAATCTATATTTTTGTAGACATTTCCTTGAATGTATTTCTGTTATACTCAGTATTAATAGTTTAAATAGTGCACATTGTGAAGCATCTTATATTTTTACCAACAGTGACATTATTTTGTAGGGTTGGTACTGTTAAGGGTACCAACCAGATAACGTAGGTACCATTGAGTACAGATTCACGTTAAATCCATCTGTGTCAAATGTTGGTACCTGAGAGTGCATCTAGGTGAGAATACTGGGTTTCGACCCCTGCAGCTTCTACAAAAATGAAATTTTACTGTTACAGACAAAGTAAAGTACCGTAAGGCACCGTTGGGTACCGTTACCGAATTCCAAGTACCCGAACCACTGCTGGCTTACGGTAGGTTCAAATGTGAACGGTACCCAACCCTTTTATTTTGTTTTCATTAATGCTGCAACAATAAGTTGTTAAATCAATTCAGTAACTGACTGCAAAGAAAAAGAACCAGCAACTAGCAACTATTTTGCAATTGGTTAATCCAATACTACTACTAGGTGAAGAGTGGTGAATGTGTTGAAGATAATGAAAGGCGAGGACAGAATTATGAGTTTGCATTGTGATCGGTAAACCTCAGTCTGTACATGAAAACGTGTGCGTCTAATAGTTGCAGAAGTTGCCTGTTCACACTTTCTCCAACCTCAGTGTGAAAATAATGACCATAAACAAAAAGTTGGCATGAAAATAACTGCACCGTTAGTATAAGAAAAATGGCAGCATCCATCATCTCTTCAAACATTTAGATTTTCCTGACAGTCGTCTTCTTGCCATCATATGAAAAATAACTTTCTTTCTGAAAGGAGGTTGGATTGGGTGGTTGGCAGTACAAAACGTGTATGTTTGAGACTGGAGATCATAGTTCACGTTCTGTCTCATACCAACAGTCACTCAGTACGTTTACATGGACAGTTTAATTCCACTTTCATTCGGAATGAAAAGCCATTCCGATTAAAAGTAGTGATGTAAATGGTCATTCCGATTGAAAATTAAATCCAATTATAGAGGATGGTTTTTCGTTTGTCATTCCAAATGAAAGAATTTTGTGTACTTGTATACACTCATTCCTCTTTAAGTTCATTCCGGTCTGTCTGCGCATGCTCGTTTCCTTGCCCTTCTGGCGCGATGACGTATATAGCATGCATAGCAATGGGGTGAGATAGAGCAATCGGACTCATTGCACTCACCGATTTCCATTCGCCTAAGCATGGTCTTCTATCTCCCTTCTTCGACCTTCTTCCTCCCTTCTTCGACCTTCTACCTCCCTTCCCCTCCTCAACAGACGAAGCATTAGCAGAACAAGGTTGTTTTCGTACTGCTGCTTCAAGAATATAAACAAAACAAGCCTGAGAAAGGCACTAAGAACGGCCTTGTCAAGCATCTTGTTATCCGGAGCGAGGACTACAGTGTTTTCTTCTGGTAAACGTAAACACATAACACCCGCCCTGCCCCCTATCCAGTCAGAAACTTTCTCTGCCCCAAACCTTGGGCAGACCCGAATAAAGGTGATTAAACTGATCTCCCATGTAAACCCTCATTCGGAATGAATATTTCTTATGTAAACTACTTGTAAAAACTTTAATTCCGAATGATTTCATTCAGTTTATTCTGAACGAGAAGCTATCATGTAACCGTAGCCAATGTTAGTATCTTTCAACCTTGAAGATGATCTCTCTTGAAGTGCTAAACAGCCTCATATATCAGTAAGGGAGGAATCAGATGACCAACATTCATCTAAACTTGGGGATTTATACAGTAATAGCCAGACTGAGACAGCAGGTACCATCTGTAAGAACTGCACTTTCCAGTAAATCAAAATTATCAGTGAATTATTAGAAGCTAATCTTAGATACTTTAATGTCCTATCAAAGAACAAATTCCCCAGGCTTCTATTTTGTGTTACGTCCAAGCCTAGTCACCAGAATCAGATGTTGGCATTGTTTATTTCTGCATACCACAAATATGTTACATTTGTACATTTCATACATATCGTCTCAACGATTTAGAAGTGACAGAATATTCAGATTCAGATTCAGAATACTTTATTAATCCTCGGGGGGAAATTGTTTAAGCTGACTTTGTCGTAGTTCACAAAAATGTATAATGCCAATTTATTCTGGCAGTTGTGTTTTACATCTTTAGCCCAGCTGCAGCCTTTGTAGGCTGCTGTGAATTAGTAGTAAAACATTTTTTACACAAACTACTTTTCCCAATCAGTATTTGCACCTTTCAATCACTGATGCTAAGAAAAATTTCATTGTCCCTACACTGAGTGGAGCCGTGCTGCACTAAGTTTTTATGTTTGCAAGGAAAAGTGGGGTCTATATCTTGGCTTCATAATGCAGATGAGTGACACTGTAGTTGAGCTGATGAAAGCAGAGTAATTGATCTGTCTGGCGTTGTGTGGGTTGCCAGGTCGGGTCTAAACCTCTCTCCCTTGGAGGGAACTCAGCCTGTTTGTCTTTACCCTGTTAACACACGACTGCTCTAATTTCAGTTGGCCTGTAATGTGATGAGTAAAGGTGTAATTGACTGTGGTTTCTCCCAACAAACCCCCACCCATGCTCATGCGCGTGCGTGCGTGCGCACACACACACACACACACACACACACACACACACACTTTCTCCTTTTACTGTCTGTCTCTGTTTTTTTTTCTCCTCCATACCTACCTCTCCTTTTCCCTCTCTCAGTCATCTCCACCTCCAGGGTGTCTTAGTGATTTCTTTATTTGTGTGTTTGTGGTTGGCAGGAATGTGCCGGAGTTTCAGTGTTTGACAGCATAGTCCAGGATAACGAGAAAGTGACGCTCAAAGAGGGGCGGTCTTTCTCCTGTAACTTCTCTGGAATCTGAGGTGTTATGACGGTTTACCACAGAGGTTATTAATCTGCCGCATCACAGTTTAACTCCAGTGAACAAACAGCAGTGGATCAGGGAACAGGTTGGGGTTGTGTTGGGCTCATAAAAAAATACAATACATTTTCTTTTGTTTACTTTGGACATTAGGAAACTAATAAAAAATGAAGAGTCTGGATGAAATTTGGTAATTAAGTAAAAATTACACATTACATACTTTGACCACGATTTTATAATCCCATGCACCAAAATTTTCATCACAATTGGAAAGGGAGCTCAAAAATATGCATTTCTTGGATGTGAATGTACAGTTTTCGTTTAATCATGAACATTGAAGTGCATATATAAAACAAATAAAGGAGAGAACCTCAGTGTCCACAAGTCCTTGAGAAGTCTTATAAATATCTCACATTCAATTATATAAATTTTGGGCCTTAAAAGTCATTAAATTGTCTCAAATTTGAATTTATTTATTGCAGCAAGCATTTTATCTAATCATATTTATCTATCTTTTAAAATATTTTTGTCAAAATGAATCAAGATTTTCTGTGTAAAAGTCCACATTGCTGATGTTACAAGTCTTTAATGGTAATTTTATTTGTAAAGAACCTTTCAAAGTTAAATCCGAACCTTATACTGTCTTTTTACCTAATATTGTCTTGTTATATTGTTATTTTATACTTGCACTTACACGTGAGCAAAATGAAGATTAAAGTAACCCACTCTAATATCCATATTTCTATGTAAAACCTACCTCTGCATGGGTCTGTATATATACTTACCTACAGTGCTTGAACAAGAAAAAGATGATTTGCCCAAAAGTCTGCCTTACATTTGGTTAAAACCTGTCTTGGAAAGTTCTTTAAAAGCATTAAAGTGTATTAATACCTTTGCAGGCCCATATTTACAGAGCTTTTCTTTTCATCCAGAACACTGTAACATTTTGTAATTTCTAAAAAGACAAAAAACAAAAACAAAAAATTAGTAAACATACATTTAAACGTAAATATATACATGTTACGTAAATACTAATAAAACAAAAAATAAGAAACGGCTAGTAAATCACAGTTGGTATAGCAAAAATATGATAATTTTTTTGATCTACTGCCAAATGCATGTATTTCTTCTCATGACATTAAATAAAGAATAAACAAGCTAATGCTTTAATAATATAAGATAATTATAATACTCTGAGGATCTCACCAAAAATGTTATTTATTCTATAATCAATCATAAAAATAAGTAACCTCACTCTTTTTTTCTCTGTCCCTGAGTGATTGACTCGTTCTTTTTTCTGAATGCACAATAGAACTCCACATTCTTCCACCACTGTGTATATGCAATTTAATGCCTTCATATTATCCTGTATGGAAGACCATGCAGGTATGCAGAGGGAGGCCACGGCTGAATAAATGTAGCTCATATTTATACATCTGTCAAGACACACACCAACACTCTGCTGTATGTGAGCATACACACACAAATATGCACGCATAGAGTCACATTCCCCAGTTTCAAGCTTGCATTTCAACAGGCCTTGTGTGAGCAGGAAAGAAATGAAACCACTAAATGCGACACGTATATCCTGTACATTTAGAACCTTTTAAACGGATTGCTTTTTTTTTTTTTTTTTTTTTTTTCCCCGGCCGGCGCAGACCCCCAATGCTGACAGAGCCTGGCTGACTTCCCAGAACAGAACAATATCTGCCAGGTCGACCGAGGGGCCCAGCAGTCCCCACACACACACACACACACACACACAGCAGTGAATACAAACGTCTGGCCTTTAAACCGTCAGCGCTGAGACCCTGCCTTACATAATGACAGAGAATGGAGGCATTAAGGCAATTTGTTTGATTTAAGTTGTCAAGGCGTCCTGGACCCTGCCCCTCTCAGCTGGTTTTGATACCCAGAGTCTGTGTGTGTGTGTCATAGACCTCTTGGTGTTGGAAAAACAAGAGGAATGGAGGGACTCCCACACAGACAGCAGGACAGAGAGGGGTGTCGGTGAGGTAGGTGCTGTAGTAGCATAAAATAAGGTTTATGAGGTCCAGGGAGAGTGAGCAGTGACAAGGCAGGAGCAGAAATGTGTGAGGAAGGAAGAGGTGGAGGAGGGGAGGAGGAAGAGCTGAAGTTGAACCTGAGAGAGCTGAGATTACATTATGTCTTCTGCTGGACAGGAGATCTGTGAGTGTGTGTTCATCAGGAGCCAGTGCCAGGAAATATATACCCCTTTTTTAATTTGATGAAACCCTTATTTTTTATTTAACAAGAGGAGCTAAGCCTGTCAAATAGTGTCTAAACCCAAATCCAAACATTTTATTTTAATATAATCAAAAAAATGACAACATATTTGTTTAAATTGTGAGCTGTCTGATCAAAAAAACAAGTAAAGAAGATTACAAATGTTACCTGATATTTGGTGCCAACTTTCTTTATTTGACTTGTACAGTACTCAGTGATGTGAATAATATTGTATAGTGTAGTAGCCCTAGTCATACATTTAAGTGTGTGACCAAGTGGAAAATGCTGAAGAGACTGAAAATAATGTCAGATTACACCTCAGCTCTGTGTGGAGCAATGAGGAAACAGTAATGTCCCATTCGTCAATATATTAAACAAATAAATGCAGTATTTATATCACATTTTCTACATTGTTTTTCACCATTTAAGGTTTGTCTTAAGCTCTTTGCATGTCATTATGTTGCGCATGCTCCTTCTGCAGTGGTTTAACAAGTGCTGGAACCAGCAAATCAGTAGAGTGACTGAAACTTTTAGCTTTACTCATTTATTTACTGTGTAACCAGACATTTCCTGGGTACGGTTTTAAAAATGCTTTTGTTCTTAGTTCCAAACCAAAACAAAAAACAAAAAACAAAAAAACCCCAAAAAACAACAAAACGAAATACCTTAGATTTTTGGGCTTTTGGCAGACATGGAGCATGGACACAACACGTCACCTAGGCAGGGTGAAGGGGGGTGTTTGGTTTTTTTTTTTCTTTCATTTTAAGATTACTTTTCGGGCATTTTTGCCTTTATTGACAAAGTGGGAGAGAGAAGGGGATTACATGCAGCAAAAGGCTGGGGGTCAGAATTGAATTTGGGCCGCTGCAAAGGACTCAACCTTTACGGGATGCACACTCTACCAGTTGAGGTAGAGGCTGGAAAGTTTGCAGAGGTGTGTGTAGAGAAAAAAAAGAATAGACCAGTTGCATTAAAAATAAAAGCACTGAGCAGCATGGGTACTCGTGCTGGCAAGCACAGCTTTAAACTGTTAGGTCAACAATTAGACTTCCCTCTGACATCTTGATGGACATCATACAGCATCTTCTCAGTAAATGATAGTGTGTCTTTGTCGATTTCTTCAGCTGGTCCATTTTTAGGCTTTTGGTTGTTGTGATTTTAGATTGGTGTTGATTATATAGATATTGCTACTGCTGTGTGCACCCCTTGTGTTTGCTGTGGAATCATAATGTAACACAAAGTATTTGTTATGCATAAAGTGTCCCCTGACTTTCTGTTGTAAATGATGTAAATGAAAATGCCAGAATGCAAAGTAAAAGCGTGAGTGGAGCGTCACAGGTAATTACACCGAGCTGTGGAGTGTAATTGAACCTGATCAAACCTGCTCACTCTGTGTGTGTGTGTGTGTGTGAGTGTGAGTGAGCGTGTGTGAGTAGAATAGAGGCCCAGTGTTCTTCGGTCTCAGCTTTAAATAAGGGGTCTTTATCTGGCCATGCGTACAGCGCCGGTGTGGAAGCACTAAAGGGCCAAAGCGTTTCCTCCATACAGACGTGGCTCATGCCGCTCGCTCCAGGTGTGGTGACCACTAACCAGCACGGCTTTTAACCGTCACGCCTGATTTGGAGCCTGAGGCCAAGCTGGCACTCACACAAGCACACACAGTCCAAGTGCACAGTGTCACAAACTCACACAGTCGTGCATGCACACATCCATATCTAATTTAAACTTAATTTCCCCCCAAGTGTTCATTAAAATCCCCCCCCCCCCCCCAGCCCTCAGCAGTGGCAACAGGCATTCTGGGAGTTGGAGTGTTTAGTTTGAGGAATGAGCTTTCTGATCAGCTCTGATGGACTCCAGAAACGACACATTCTCCAGTTACATTCCACATCATTGTTGCCTCCCTGCCTTCTTTGATGGTAGATTTTGGTGAATTTGTGTGAAATGTGCAGTGACCTTGTGCCATTTGTTAAGTTCCTCACTTTGCAACATTCTGTGTTCAGTTATACTTAAGCGATAACCTTCATTATGTATATGTTGATAAATGAAAGAGTATGTCTTGAATGAATTTCAAAACTTAAGATCTAACAGGCAAAACAGTTTAAATCCTGGATCCTGACTGGCTGATACGACAATACTAGCACCTCTTGCACCTGGAATATGGCTGACCTGACAAGTGGCAGCTTTTCAGTGCAAATTCAGCACCCAGATTTAAAGGATTTCAGTACACTTTGAGTGAATCAAACCTCTTAAGACAACAGCCATTTGTGATGTGTTGCGTATGATTTCAGTGAAACTAGGCCAATCATTAAAATAATACAACATTTTAGTTTTGAAGTTTTGATACATATATACAGTACAGGCCAAAAGTTTGGACACACCTTCTCATTCAATGCGTTTTCTTTATTTTCATGACTATTTACATTGTAGATTCTCACTGAAGGCATCAAAACTATGAATGAACACATGTGGAGTTATGTACTTAACAAAAAAAGGTGAAATAACTGAAAACATGTTTTATATTCTAGTTTCTTCAAAATAGCCACCCTTTGCTCTGACTACTGCTTTGCACACTCTTGGCATTCTCTCCATGAGCTTCAAGAGGTAGTCACCTGAAATGGTTTCCACTTCACAGGTGTGCCTTATCAGGGTTAATTAGTGGAATTTCTTGCTTTATCAATGGGGTTGGGACCATCAGTTGTGTTGTGCAGAAGTCAGGTTAATACACAGCCGACAGCCCTATTGGACAACTGTTAAAATTCATATTATGGCAAGAACCAATCAGCTAACTAAAGAAAAACGAGTGGCCATCATTACTTTAAGAAATGAAGGTCAGTCAGTCCGGAAAATTGCAGAAACTTTAAATGTGTCCCCAAGTGGAGTTGCAAAAACCATCAAGCGCTACAACGAAACTGGCACACATGAGGACCGACCCAGGAAAGGAAGACCAAGAGTCACCTCTGCTTCTGAGGATAAGTTCATCCGAGTCACCAGCCTCAGAAATGGCAAGTTAACAGCAGCTCAGATCAGAGACAGATGAATGCCACACAGAGTTCTAGCAGCAGACCCATCTCTAGAACAACTGTTAAGAGGAGACTGCGCGAATCAGGCCTTCATGGTCAAATAGCTGCTAGGAAACCACTGCTAAGGAGAGGCAACAAGCAGAAGAGATTTGTTTGGACCAAGAAACACAAGGAATGGACATTAGACCAGTGGAAATCTGTGCTTTGGTCTGATGAGTCCAAATTTGAGATCTTTGGTTCCAACCGCCGTGTCTTTGTGAGATGCAGAAAAGGTGAACGGATGGATTCCACATGCCTGGTTCCCACTGTGAAGCATGGAGGAGGAGGTGTGATGGTGTGGGGGTGTTTTGCTGGTGACACTGTTGGGGATTTCTTCAAAATTGAAGGCACACTGAACCAGCATGGCTACCACAGCATCCTGCAGCCACATGCCATCCCATCCGGTTTGCGTTTAGTTGGACGATCATTTATTTTTCAACAGGACAATGACCCCAAACACACCTCCAGGCTGTGTAAGGGCTATTTGACCAAGAAGGAGAGTGATGGAGTGCTGCAGTAGATGACCTGGCTTCCACAGTCACCGGACCTGAACCCAATCGAGATGGTTTGGGGTGAGCTGGACCGCAGAGTGAAGGCAAAGGGGCCAACAAGTGCTAAACACCTCTGGAAACTCCTTCAAGACTGTTGGAAAACCATTTCAGGTGACTACCTCTTGAAGCTCATGGAGAGAATGCCAAGAGTGTGCAAAGCAGTAATCAGAGCAAAGGGTGGCTATTTTGAAGAAACTAGAATATAAAACATGTTTTCAGTTATTTCACCTTTTTTTGTTAAGTACATAACTCCACATGTGTTCATTCATAGTTTTGATGCCTTCAGTGAGAATCTACAATGTAAATAGTCATGAAAATAAAGAAAACGCATTGAATGAGAAGGTGTGTCCAAACTTTTGGCCTGTACTGTATATATATATATATATATATATATATATCTATATCTATCTATCTATCTATCTATCTATCTATATATATATATATATATATATATATATATACACAATGGTGGAAAAACGTTTTCGGGCACCCTTAAAATTTTACACAATCTCAAATATTATCATGAAATATTTGTGGAAAAATCTTTTTTGTGTTTCAAAAGGTGTGGCTGCATTAGACAGATACAAACAAATACAAATTATATTTTTTTTGTTTATTGTTTACAAGAAAAACTAACAAAACTAAATTCTTGACAGTTTCAATATGTCAGTTCTCAACATTGTCGGGATCAAAGTCAACAAATAACAGAGAATGTGTTCAAAACTGAACAAAAAATAAATAAACCATCACATCATCAAATTAATATTTAGTAGTCCTGCCATTGGCACGTAGTAGAGTTCTAATCCTGGCTGGCATGTTCCCCACGAGCCTTTCACACTGTTGAGGGGTAATCTTGTCCCATTCTTCTTGAATTACTGCTTTTAATTCTTCTCAATTCTTTGGTTTATGCTTTGAAACAGACATTTGATAATCCACCACAGATTTTCAATGGGGCTCATGTCCGGGGATTGAGCTGGCCACTCTAAGACCTGGATACTGTGCTCCTGCAGCCAAGTTCTACTGGCCTTGGATGTGTGGCAAGGGGCATTATCTTGTTGAAACATCCAGTTTTTACCTTGATGGAACAGTGCACGCGCAGAAGGGAGCATGTGGGTTTCGAGAATGGTACAATACTTGGTAGAGTTCAATGTGCCATCACAGACAGTGAGATGACCAACACCAGCAGCACTCATGCATCCCCAAACCATGATACTGCCTCCACCATGCTTGACAGTAGGTACTGTACATGCTGGAGATAATGCTTCGCCTGGCCTTCTGCGTACCCTCACATTAGTAGGAGGAAGATAAAGCTGGAAACTGGACTCATCTGACCACAAAATCTTCTTCCAATTTCTGGCTGTCCAGTTCTTGTGTGCCTGGGCGCAACGACGCCGGGCTAACCTCTGTCTCTCATTGATCAGGGGCTTCTTGATAGCCTTGTAGGACCTTAAGCCATGATCTAAAAGTCGGCCACGTACAGTACGGGTGGAACACTGGACACCAGTTTGGTTTGACCACTGCTGCTGAAGCTCCTGTGATGTCATTCGGCGGTTTTGCCTGCACATGCCGATCAGGATGCGGTCATTTCTTGCTGAAGAAACCCTTGGACGCCCAGATCTTGGTTTGTCTTCCAAGCTGTTGGTTCGTCTGTATTTCTGCAGAGTGTATCCAATTGCTGAAGGACTGCATCTGCACTTCCTGGCTATCTGGCGGCAGCTGTACCCTTCCTGGCTGAGAATCGTTAGGTTCCTTGTTTTAGCCATTTTTGTGTCTGAAGAACTTTCAAATGTGCTGGCTTTATGTAGACACGAAGCTTGGCAACAAAAATTGTGTCTTTTAATAAAAAGAACGACCTTCATTACTGGTACCAAAATGACCCAATACTCAAAATTTCTTATGTATTTTTATGGAACCAATCAATTTTAAGTTTTTAATGGCTTTTTTAGGATTTATTTAGTATTTTGGCTGTGACTGTACTGAAAGAAATTGCACTTGAAGACCTAAGAGTGATTCTTAATGCAATATTTCACAAATGCATGGGGTGTCCGAAAACTTTTTTCCACCACTATATATATATATATATATATATATGTATGTATGTATGTATGTATATATGTATGTATGTATATATATATATATATATATGTATATATATATTTATATAAATATTTTTTTTTTTTTTTTTTTTAACGTAGCTAAGACCATGCATACATTCTGTGTACAAGCCTAATAAGTAACTATACACACTGTGCAGAAATGCAGGGCCAGACTGGACTTATTTTTTCCTGTTCTGGGATTTCACCAGGTCAAGACTTGAGACTTGAATTCTTTTACTTTAAGTTTTGAACAGTCAAAGTCAAGTCTCGAGTCCTCATTGTTGTTACTTAACTACAAACAGAGACAAGTCCAAAGTCACTATTTTCTATGTTCTACATCAAATAGTATGAATTCTTCACAGATTTGCATAGAGGAAATTTTTCTATCAGCGTCCCTAAATAATTTCTCCATCTGTTTTTTCTCCTCTCTCTCTTCTTTAGATCTCCTTCGAGTTAGCTGAGTACACCGCTAACGTGGACGGCGTTGGTACGCTTCGTCTCTTGGATGCCATAAAGACATGCGGTCTGACCAACAGCGTAAAATTCTACCAGGCCTCTACCAGTGAGCTGTACGGCAAAGTTCAGGAGATCCCTCAGAAAGAAACCACGCCCTTCTACCCTCGCTCACCTTATGGTAATACAGACATACATAATGTGCTGTAGCTTCATGTGGAAACACACACACACACACACACACACACACACACACACACACACACACACTAGGATTACCTAACATTTTCTACATTGCACCATTTGTCAAACCATTGCGCATGGCCATGTAAGGGCATACAAACACAGATTGCTTGATACCTCCACAGCACTTTTTTCTTGTGAATCTTTGTGTGTGTGTGTGTGTGTGTGTGTGTATGTGTGTGTGTGTGTAGGTGTGTGTGTGTGTGTATATGTAGGTGTGTGTAAGTGAATAGAGGGGGGCTTCAGTGCTCAAGCAGCGTTTGAGCTCTCCACACACCCTGAGGCCAAAACGTCTGAGTGAAGACTGGAGTGGCTCTCACTTTAACAAAGACACCTTTATATCCACAGCACTCAGCACTCACTTTCAACACGCACACACACACACACACACACTCACACACACACACACACGCAGGCAGGCTGTACACGTGTGTGAGCGATAGGGTTTCATGTTCTCTGTTGTCTAAATGCTCTCCTCACTGACACTTTCCCCATCTGTCAGCACTCAATCTGAAGCTGCATGGGAGGCACATACCATCATGAGGAGGGCTGCTCCTCTATTAATTAGACTTAGGATAGGGGGAGGCAGGGGTTGCCGTGGCGACCTCCCTTCACCTCCAGTGTACATCCTGACCTACGGCTTAATCAGTGGGCACCTCCCTTTGCTTGCTCTGGTATTCCCCTCGTCGCAGAGGGAGGGAGGAGGAGGATGGTGAGAGGAAGAGAGGGGAGAACTTTTTGTACAAGCCTGCTTTTGGTCAGTCAGCAGGAGTCTGCGGTTCACGTTCCTGACGTTGAAATATGATCTGCGGTACTGCAGTGTTCAAATATGACATGTAGTGTAGTTACAACACAGAGTCTTTCTCTCTGTTAGGGTCTTCCTGCAGCTTTGAGAAGAAATATCAGTGTTTCTCTCTGCTCACATTGTCATAAGATTTAACTGTGCTTATGGCTGCATCAACGTTTTATTTACTGATGGGGTGAATAAAAGCATCATGTCAGAGAGAAGAGTCGATTGTGGATCTGAGAGGACTGTTAGTTTTTGTGTGAAGTCATACCGCTTCAACTCTCTGGTACTAATATGCATCTGGCACCCTGTTTCCTCTGCTCCTGTCTTTCTCCACCTCTCCTCACAGGTGCCGCAAAGCTCTATGCTTACTGGATCGTGGTGAACTTTCGAGAGGCCTACAACATGTTCTCTGTCAACGGGATCCTCTTTAACCACGAGAGCCCTAGGAGAGGTGAGCGCACAGCACAACACGCATCCTGCTGTTCTATGCCACCACAAAACTGCGGTTGGTTTTTATCCTTATGTGGAAATGAGGTTGCATCTGATAGTAATAATGGAGAAGAGAAGAAAAGAAAATATGCCACTCAAAGAGCTTTTTGATTCAAGATGAAAAATATTTTTTTATTAAAGTTTTCCTGTCTGCCACCTTTTGTTTAGAAGGATCAGGCAGGAGTTGGAAAAGAGTTGCATTACTTCATTTAGATTACACGTTGCACACCAAATATAACTTATGATACAACTGTATGGTGATATTTGGTCCAGCAGTGAGACCTCAAGTATGATACTGCTTAAATAATTCCACTTACAAATAGACTGTGAAACTAATAAAATTTAACAAAAAAAGCTTTTTTTTTCCTCAGCAAAAATATGCTTATAGCCATAAAAGGACATTAAAAATTTTTTCAATATGTAATTATAGTAGCAGGCACGAAAAGTACAAAAAAATCTCTCAAAACTTTTTTGTCTCCAAGTTACCATTTTATTCCTTAGGCTGTACATGGAAGTACACAAATCTTCATCAGAGCACCACAAGAGTGGTGTCATTTAAGACCAAAACAAAACAAAGAACAATAGGTTCATTAGAAAAAGGCTTTTGTTGTTGTTGTTGTTGTTGTTGTTGTTTTTGTTTTGTGTTTTAAATTCACTGTCAAGGTTATATCAATATCATGGGTTCCTGCACGCAGGTCAAAAAGTGACAAAGCAGTGTTTGGAGTAAGTTATTGATATTTAGGTCTCCAGAAACATTGCTCGCAATAGTCCACCTTACACCCTCTCTTCCTCTCTCTCTCAAACACACACATGCACATACTTTGGAGAGCGGCCTGCTGTTCAGTCCTAACAGTCTCTGTCCATGTCTCAGTCCTCAGTCCTGACAATTGTGACACTGTAATGCATAAAGTTGGCACTTTAAAGCACCACCTGACAATTAAACATGAACAAAAGCAGGGTACAGGGTTAGTTTGAATTTGTCATAACTGAACATTGTTTCATGTAAACAGTAATCTTAGTAATCATGTGAATGATACTGAATGTAAATTATTACCTCAGCTGTTGTGTTTTTTATTAGAAGACCTGTTGATGAACTATTTTGCCAATTAGAAATGAATAGATCATGTCATGCAAGGCAGTTTTTGTATAGTAAAAATTACGCTGTGAAAAAATGACATCACTAAGCCGGAGCAACAGGCAGAACCCACGATAAAGCAGTAAAAACAGAAGGTATACCATTGTTGGACTGTGTAAAAGTATTCAATTACATGCTCTATATAAAGTCATATTCATTCACCGGTGGTGCCAGGTTTCTCATAACTACTTGACACACACTAACACACATTCTGACACATAGTGAGTGGGTTGTGGTCACATTTTTAATATGTGCTCTGAGCCCTGAGGGTCGCAGGCGCTGGTTTAACCCGATTTACACGCCACCGCGACCCAAAATGAATACCACATGACTGCAGCCCCAGTGCTGCGCCCAGGTCAGCCGCTCAGGTGTTTATGATTTATCCCCTAATGAAGGCCCTGGCCACGACCCCAGCCAAGGTCAGGGGTCAGCCAGTAAACCCTAATGGGTTACCACAGATAGATAGGTGTGGGAACTGGTGCAGTTTACAGCCAGCTCAGCAAAGACGATGTGGTCACCCGCGAGGTCTATGTAATGGAGAATTAGTTGACACAGTCTATCTGGGAATGATGTGTGATGCAGAGGAGTGAGTGGAAAAATTGGTTGGATGACAGGAGCAGAGATGGAGATAAGTAGAAAATTAGTCTAAAACAATAATAATACTTGGTTAACTGGTAAGGGTCCTTTATCAATCAAAAATGCCAAACATTCTCTGGTTCCAGCCTTTTAAATTGGAAGATCAGCTGCCTCAGTGAATTAAGTATCTTTAGGTTTAGATAGCTGGTGAGACACAAAAAACATTTTTCATCTTGGGCTCTGGAAACTTTTCATGTTTTTTTGAAATCGTAAAACTTAAGGATAAATCAGTTAATTGAAAAATACGCATCAGAGCTATTAATCATGAAAATAATCATTAGTTGCAGCCCTAGAGATAAACAAACAGGCTGATTAAGTGGCCCTGTGAAACTGTGAAATCAGAGATGCTTGAATCCTTTTTCCACAAGTCCATACAATGACCTTAAAAGGGCAAAGCTTTCTGCTTGCTGGATATCACGTTCTTAGCTTTTTGGTCCTTGGTCAGCTCTTTCTCATCTTCCTGTCTGATTCTTCTTCTATCTTTCCATTCTTTGTCCACACTCCTCTCCTATTTCTTCCTCTCTCCTGCTTCATTCCATGTCTTCATCCTCCTTTTTCCACAGTCAGCATTTCTGCAGCGGGCCATTGGGTTTACTCCCGCCACTTCTATTCTCAGAGTTACGGCTGTTGTAGCTCATAAAGCAGGAACGCGGTGCTGTGATGTGGCCAGATGTCCCACTGCTGCCTTGCACAACCCGGTGTGGCGCTTGTGTTGGCTGGTTTGGACAGTGTTTACCCAGGCCCCCTGGGCCCGCCATGACCCGGCCGCTGCCACACTGAGGGGGCGTTTGGCCACGCACTCCGTCACCCACAGTAGGGCTTTGGAGGGGAGGAGTTGATGCTTTGTGTTCCTAAAATGCCCTCATGGCATGGCACATTTTGTCATTGTTGGAGTGTAAGATTTTACTATAAATTACACAGTGTGAGATACATGACTACTGCACTGATACTGTATACAGAGAATACTGAGACAACGTTGCTTTTATGAATGTTTTCACATATTTGATGCCATGAGTATGTTTTACATTCAAACCAGAAGAATTGCAAACTCACGTATACTAAAACTGCAAACATACACACTAAAATGTCTACTTTTGAGTTGGAATGCTTTTTTTAACATATGCACTTCCTTAACCTTCAAAATTGTTTAAGTTGATAGTGTTCTCTTAGTCGCAAACTCAATTGAAGTGACCATTTTTATTACACCTTGTGGCATTTTTGATTAGTACAAAGTGTAACATCTCTGCATTTTAGTAAATAGACGTAGATGGACCAACATCACTTTATTTTATATTAACCTTCAAAACAGTACATGAACCTTACTGTACATACAGTATGTACTATATATTTTTAGTGTAGAGTGTCGGATTGGGACACAATTCTTGGGGGAAAAAAATCAACTGATGAACAAATATATAAGTAATGACAATGGAAGACAATAACAAATGCTTACCGAGGGAAAAATAAAACTTGCACCAACAGAAACTGGAAAAGTCTCAACAGTAAAAGCTACACCCCAAACACTAAAATATATCAAATAAAAATCAATAAATTCGCACTGCTGGCTGCTCTCTTTGATTCCCAAGTGATTTGGGGAAATTACTCACCAAAACAATGACATCACTTAAGAAGCTAGTGAAACATATTGTAGATCACCAGAGCCAGAGGAATTTTCATCTCTCCTCTGTTCCCAGCCACACCCTGAACATCTCTGTTCTGTATTTTTGTCCCTAAGTGTGTTAACACTCTCGCGGTAGGCAGAGATAAAGGTTTATTTATTACCTGTATGCTGCCCCTCTTGTCCTTTTACGCACACTTGTGCGTCTGGCAAATTAGTCACTAATGAGGGAGGAAGTGCACAATGTCGGTGTCAGTGGCCCTGACATCACTTCTCTCCTGCGTCCCCTCCCACACACAGGAAAAGCTGTGATGTCATTGTCCCCGGGTGCCAGTGGCTGTGTGTGCCTGATTCTGAGAAACAAATAGATGTTTGCCTTTATGAGGGAGTTTTTCCCTTCAACAACAAACTCACTGAGTCTTGCTCTAGCTGCGTTTGCCAAAGTGACCTACCAGTGGCCAATCGTGTCCGTAGTGCAGTGTGGCGTGGTGTGGTGTGTCACATAGGATGGTTCTGATGGCTGCTGGGAATGGCTGGAGGGGGGAGGTGAGGCTCAACACCAGTTTCCCCTCTGACTTACTGTCCCTCTGTAGGATTCAACAAGGAGCTCTGTCTCTCACAGTACCCAGGATGACTTAATCCCAGCAGTAATGTGCTTCTAGTTTCTCTTACAGTTCTCATAAACACCTGACTGTTCAGCAAATAATCAGCCGATCTCCATTGTTCCACAGCAAAAGGTCGTAATCGGACAGTCGGGGAGAAAAAATATCCCGGTGGAAATCCAGCATGAAGCAAAGCAAACAGAAGCCTGCATCTGCTGGCCAGTTCACACCACAGCTAGCTCCTTTCTGGTTAACTTACTTGTTAGCCATAACAAACAGCCCTCACACTGACACTGAAGAGGGGGATTAGCATTAGCAGGGGTGCTAAATAGACTCCATATTGCTTTGACATATGAGACGGTGCAGTACTTACAGTCTCTACTGAAAAGTGATCAGAGTGAAACCTGTGTAAATAACCAGTTCATGTATTTATTTGGTCGTCATATTCAACAAACATACAGCACCTCAGATTCCCCCAAAATCTAATTTTGACAATATAAGACAAACCCAAGTTTAATTTATAGTTATTAGCAGTGTGTTGATCCAAGGCGGTACAGTAAATCAGCACAGTAATATGTTTTGTGTGAGTATCCTCCGTTGCTGCTACTGACCAGCTCCAGTTGTAGGCTAATCCCCTGGTTTATTTGGGGAAGTCCCATCCATCTCTCCACCCTGAGAGCTCTGTGGTTCATGCTTGGCAGTATAGAATAATATACTGTTATGTTAGGAGAGAAGACCGGTTAGCATTGGGGAAGTTAGAATAGCACTGCCAAAGTCAATGCTGCCCCCTTAAATACTCACACATACAGCCACTGAGCCGCTACATGCCTTGGCTTCATCTTTCTGCTTTCGTTGAGGTTGAGCCCAAAAGGTCAGATCGTATGATAGATTTGTAAGAGGATATGTTTTCCATTTATTGGAGAGGTTATTTTCTAAGGAAATCTTCAAATAGGAATGACTCGGTCAGGGGGGCGTCGAGGGGATTTGGAATTATCTCGTAAGAAGGAACTTGGCATGAAGCAAGAACTTCTTGTTTTTGGTCTTTAGTTTCGTTGAATGTTGATGAGAAAAGGCTGAGCGATAGCAGTCTAAACATCAGCTGAACTGTGGCCAGCTGAAGAGCGTAGTCTGGTGCCCCGAAGCACTGCTGACGACAGATGCTCCCCTCCCTCCATGCTTTCCACCACCTTGTGTCACATTGCCAAAAAAGGTGCTTCCCTCCGCCTCAGCCTACCGTGGTTTCAGACAAGTCACGTGGTCATTGAGGTTTCTACCTTCACTCATCCCTATTGCCGCCCTTAAATCTGTGTTTGTTGTCCTAGATCACCATGGTATCCAAGAATCTTGTTGACTGAGTGTTCGCTTTGAGCCGTGCTAATTGCACCACCAGTTGAGGGCTCCCTGTCGCCTCTACAAAGCTTCGCCAGTTCCTCTCAGAGGACACTCGAGCCCTAAGATAACGTTCTAAGGTCATTTTATGTAGTCAAACTACGGGATGCTGCCAGACACAGTTACATCATTGTTTTCGATACTGGGGTGAAACACTTTGTCTCATTTGCTCTCGGTTCTGCAATGTGGAGGTGGTGCTGTCAGTGTTCAAGCGCAAGAAAAACATGTATGATCTACTCCTGACTCTTTCTCCACACCCTCCCTTTCTTTCCCCACACCTTTGCACACCCTGTGCCATCTATCCATTTAGTTGCATCACACCCATTTTTTTTTTAAAAAGTGACTTTCTTAGTCATTGTCTTCACAACCCTCCAGCCCCATTCCAACCCTCCTCACACCACATTTCTTTCCCTCTGCACCCTCTCTGTCAGTTGAGTCAGCTCAGAATGAGTGCAGCAGTCTGTCAGGTGTGAATAGATGCTGTGTTGGCGGAGCTGAGCGCATGACCTCTTTTGGATGTAATGCAAATATTCTCCCTTCATCAAGTCTCCAGAGATCAGTCAGAATGTGAATTGTGCAATAACGGTGATGGCAGACACTGACAGGTCTTTGGCCTGGGTGGAATTTGGCCAATCACCGACTAAGGGAAGATTACTCCTGCAGAATCACTCAGTGCTCCTGCAAGTCAGGTATTTTGTTCATATGTTAGTGCAGATAAAGGAGATGGGTATGAGATGAGTGCGCATTTATTTTGATGTAAACAGGGCTTCAGGCTTGACCTAAATCCTGAAACGTATGGGAGTGGAGGTTGAAATTAAGGGTTGCGTTTTCCACTTCAAGTCTACCACAAAGCCTTTTACTCCCCTAGGCCATTGGTCAAAGACAGAATGGGATTATGGGATTTGCAGTTCTGGTTGAATTCCAAAACAGGTGTGTAAATCCTGTGTTGAGGTAACCTAAGGGTCTCTGTTATAGCTATGTGGCAATCAAAATTAAGTCTTGGCTATTTTTTCTTTACCAGCTTCAGAATGTGGCCAGTTCAGACAAGCTCACGAAAGAAATGACTCAACTTTCAAATATCTGGAAAATACTTGGAATGAGTCTTTGTATTTAACTTTTTTAAGAAAGTAGGCGATCCACTGTCCTATTTTTGGAATGTGGCTCATTGAAGCAGTCTGGGTTACCAAGTCATTCCACATTTTTATTAAGAAAAAGGGGGAACCTAGTAACATCCTGCAAATTGCCCGGCAGCTGATTTCTGTCGTGATGAGAAACACATGCCAGGTCTAAAGTTAGAAGAGGAGACTTGGCTTAAGAAGGAAGTAGATTTTTTCACCTGTGCAAATGTAACATAAAAGATTAACTTGATAAATGTTCAACATGATTCAAGACTTGAATTTACACCATTTTTCAGTTTTTTCCAGAGCTAACGCGCCATTGGCCTGAGCCATGACCACACAAAATAAATGTTACAGAAGAGTGATTTGAATAAATCACACTGTGGTTGAATCTCAATTAGTAAATGCACATAAATACACTCACAGACAGTTATATAGATGAGTGTGAGGCAGAAATCTTGAGGTCTGAGTGCATACAGAAAGGGCTGGGCCGTCACACAGTTTGAAGACAGACTTCATAAGTCACCTTTCTTTAGCAGCATGGTTCTAACAACAGAATCTGTTGAGTAACCGAGGCCAGTCAAGCCAAAATCCCCTCAAACCCACAGTCCCCTCCCTGACTCCCCCACACCCGAGCCCCCAGCTGACAGCTCCCGTCCCCATCCTGTCTGGGCCCACATGGCCTGGCTCTGGATGGGAGACATCTCCGCACAATTCTCATTGCCCTCCTCCTCCTTTTTTCTCTCCACGCTTTAGCCCAGCTATGCCAATGCAGCCCGTGTTTTACGCTTTTCCTGTCACTTCTCTGGCCAAAAAATGAAAAGGAATGATGGAAAAAAAGAAAAGAACTGGTTAAGTGAGAATGAGAGAGAGAGAAAGAGATTGAGTGTCCATTTCTGGCATGGGTTTTGCTGTCTGCTCAGTTTTCACGGCCCGTGGTTTTATTAGACTTTCCGCCGGGCCGCGGGCAAGGTTAAACGGCCACCGCTGCCCCGTTTGGGCTCGAAACCTCCTCTTAGCCCCCTCCGGCTCCCCTTGCCTGCCTCCACCCCTCCCCCTGGCTGTCCTGCGGCGCTGCTGCCAGTAAAGGAAACACATTAACACCCGGGCCAGTAACAGAGCAGGCTTTGTCCACAGCCAGGCAGGCCGGTCCATTAAGCCCACGCTCTGGTCCACACCACACCAATTAGAGCAGGCAGGGAGCAGAGCCACTCCAAACAGAGGTGTGAGCTTTACAAGGAGACTACAGGTGTGCTTGGGGGGAAATAATGGACTTTATTACTGATTGGGTGTACTGTGCTACACTGTATCCCTCTGCCACCTTTTTAAGAGCCAACACGGCGCTGCAGAGTTTTGACAACCTGTGTTTAACCTGCAAACTTGAGTTTCCCTTGGATCTTGGATCAAATCAAGCCCTTGCTTTCCAATTTACTGTAGTTACCAATCCGGGCTCTTGTTACATTGCCTCACCCCACTGGGTCCTAATATACAAAATACCGCAGAGAGCTACAGCTTATGAAAAGGTAATTATTCATGTACTCTATTGATTATTTTTTTGATAAAAGTTTGTAACTACAAATGTTAAAATCAAAAATGGAAGTTGACCCTCACAAGTTTCAGTGACATGAATTGGCATGCTTATCAGATCAACAGTTGAAAACACCTAAATCTTTAATTTACAATGACATAGAATAGAAAAGCACATGGAAACAGTAGGAACAAAAACAGTATTAAACAAAAATTTGAGTGTGTGCAAATTGTGCACACATTGCAGCCTTTAAGATGCATATGTATTTCAAAGCACTAATGTTATGCATTTAGAGGTGGTGACATTTTGATATTTTTGCAATGTAAGTTTCTTGCCTTTTATTGTATTTTCTGCTAGCCTTGTTGACAGACAGCTGGCAAGCCGTGTTAAAATTCGGAAACATAGGGCCACTGCCCACCCATCGGTCTTTACTGGTTAGCAAACATTAGCCTTTGCTGCTTTGCACTGTGCGCCACCCAGGTCGAGTGGGAGCTAGCTAGCAGCTCCTCTCATTCACAGTTACTGCTGGTAACGCTGTCTCAGTGGTGGGACAACGTTGCTGCCTAAACATGGTGGCCACCCTTTGGTCTCCGCTAGGTAACTCCGCTATATAAGCAGCTTAATTTTGAGATGCAAAACCACTTTAGCATTGTTAACTATGTTAGCACCACTAGTTGTGCTGAAACTGCTAACGATGATAAAAGCGATAACATAGTTATCAATGCTTAAGGGGAATTGCAGCTCAGTGCTTCTTTTTCACTGGAGTGACCTTGGGGAGGAGACCAGAGGGTGGGCACACTGTGGCCACAGCAACGCTGTTTGGTCGGGACAGCATTGGGACAGAAGAGCGGAAGAGCCCTGGTTTCCGGTGCTAGGCTGTTTGTAGTCCACATGATATTGATCAATCACGTTTGAGCCGGCTGCAGTTGTTGCCAGGTTAAACGCTCCGTGCAGTGAACTAACGAGGTGGAACATAATTGGCGTCATTGCAAACTCTGAATCCATCACAGTGTTTCAGCATATTTACTTATATATAAACGGAAGTTGGAAACGGAAATTTGCCTCCTCCGCCCAAATCAAACCAGAATGCCAGAAAATTGGGGGTCTACCCCCAGAGGCTGTATTGCCGTCTGCTGGAAGTCAGACGCCGAATATAGCCGATGGGTTCCGAGAATGGATGCCCTCAGATTAGTAACACAGGCTCTCTATTATAAAGGCCCAGCTAAGTTAACCCTGGTGACATCACAAGAGGTTGTTTTCTCAGACTTGAGAAAGTTCCTTCTGGAGCCACAGAAAACATTATAAAGCTGTCTCTGGCTGAGTAGCATTCCCCACGACTAGGTAACTGATGTTTATATGTAAAATCTGTGGAGTTCCCCTTTTAAATAGTTGTCAATTAAGTTTCTGTCCATTGACCAATTGCTTAATCATTTGAGCACCAGATTTATGACGTGAGAATGTTCATGTGTATGTAGCTGTATGGCAAACATCCCTCATCCTGTGATAAGCCTTTAGCTGATATGGATGAGAGCAAAGCTGACAATCATGCATGTGTCAGATGAATAAATGTAGCAGGAGCAGTGGTACCTGCCAGAACAGATGACCTGCCATGCTGGAGAATGGCCCCGGGGCCAGATGAGACGATCATGCAAAGACAGGACAGGTCTGACAGTGAAGGGGGTTTCCATCCACAATTTATTTTCGCTCTGTAGGCACATGCTATTTCCTAATAAACGTGTCAATGATATTGATTCGCAGAATTCTTAGTAATAGAAGGATTTGGATTTCATAGATTTTTGTTGATTTTTTTATCATCCAGAGGAAGTCTGAAGACTGCATAGAGCCTCATTTAAACTCGAGCCTCATTTAAACCAACACACAACATGCTGTATTTTCTCAAATACGTGTGTCTAACCTTCTCTGGTCTGTTTTTGCTCAGCCTGCCCAGAGCTGTCGCTTTTCTATGAAATAATTACTACAAATTTGGTGCATTCGCATGATTGGGTTCATGGGATTTTCCTGTGTCTAAATGGAGGCTCTGCTCCGTGTCAGGGCAACAGTGATACAGTGTCGAGACAGAGCCGCGGCATTATGGACTGGATGGGCGCAGAGCTAAAAGGCAACATTCATCTCAGACATGATGAGTTTAAAAAACAGCATGGAGGAGCTCTTAAGGGGTCTTGAAAAAGGTTCACGCAAGGTTGTGGGAGATTTATGTACAGCAGAGATGTTGTGCAGGCTAAAAATAGCCAACTCTTTGATGCAAGCTTCAAGCTTTCCTTTGAAATAAGACTTTCACATATCCCCACATATCTGCCATTTTGGCTTTTGAACATAAGACCGAAGAGCCTAGCCAGAGTTAAACCCCTCAAGCTCTAATAAGCTGTTTCAACTAAGATGGTGGCATTATTAGACATGACACCCTAATATTTAGTGTTGATTTCCATCAGTATAATGCTGTGTTTGGGTTGGAGGACTGGCGCATTTATTCACAGGCTCTCCGCAGCATCTTTCCCCCCGCAGCAGGAACAGAGAACATGACACCGGCTCTCAGTGTCCCGCCAAAAACACCCAAAAACTTCTCTAACCCTCCTAGCAGCACAGAAATAGTCATTAGGAGCTCATTTCTTTTCCCGCAGATAATATCGCCACGTGTGTCAGCTCGGATCGAGGAGCACCACTGTGTGATCTGGCAGATGAATTGGCCTCTCGATGTGGTGATTCTGGACTGGACGTTGCACGCCGCCAGAGCCAGGGTGGTCCTGTTTGGTTGTCATTTTTCTGTGGCACTTCCCTGTTGCTTTTTACGGTGCAGACAGACTGATGTTCTGAGATTTATCTTGGCATCCAGCCCAGATTTGACACTGAAACAGTGAATTAGGGAGGAAAATGAGAGAGAGGGAATCTAAAAGGATCTAGTGGCTGTAATGTGAGGTGGTAACGAATTGATTTGACTCAGGGTGGCTTTTTGCTTTGGCTAAAGAGGACTTGGAGCAGTAGTAGAGGTTTGGAAGGCTGTGTGTGTCTGTGTCTGTGTGTGCGTGCGTGGTGATAGGGTTCTTTATAGAAGTTTGTTAGGGATCTCTAAACTCCATCTTCCACGTGTAGGCCTCGATTTCACTTATCTACTTTTTGTTTTCAACTATCTGTGTTTGTATGTGTTGGACTTAGTTGAACCTCTGTAATATTTATATCCCATGTAAACTGTTATTGAATTCAAAAGATGCCAACAAAGCATTTTTAATGTATGTGTTTTAGGTTCAAACTTTGTGACGCGTAAGATCAGCCGTTCTGTGGCAAAGATTCACCTTGGCCAACTGGAGAGCTTCAGCCTGGGCAACCTGGATTCCAAGAGGGACTGGGGCCATGCCAAAGACTACGTGGAGGTAAAACACACACACAACCATAACCACACACAAGCCCAGAGAAATAGACACATACTGTGCGTGCACTGCTTCAGAGTTGAGCAGGGTTCAGATGTGCACATAGCATTAACAGGGCATGTTTTCCCAGATCATTTGAGGCCGCAATATGCGATCTGCATGAAGCCTTCTATGATTCTCTGCCAAAAGAGAAACAGAGATAGAGAAAGAGACGGGGAGCGGGAGGAGAGAGAGAGGGCCGCATGCTGTGAGGCCACAGACTGCACTCTGGTTTCCCACAACTCACCCATGTCCCAGATCCCTTCAGGCCCCCATCGCCATTCCCTGAACGCCCGCAGAAGAAAGAGAGATATTAAGGGAACGCCGCGTCCTGGGGACGATGACAGAAATATGGTGTTTGTGTTAACGTAATGGTGCCAGCAGCAAGCAGAGAAAGGAGTGGGGAGATGAAACGAACAGTGGGGTCGCCACGTCCAGAAGCAGACAGTGCTCAGTGTGTCTGAATGTGTGTTTTCCCCCCATGCATGTGTGTGCGCATAAGGAAGCGCACATTCCTATGTGTATGTGATAGGTTAAGGTTGGAACACGTGTGTGTGGCTGTCGAGATGAAAGACTCGATGGGTTGCCATGTCTGACAGCAGACCCCTCGCAGTGGGCCGTGTTGTTATTAGGAGGTGATGGCGGTGGAGGAGGTGGGGGGCGCTCTTTGAGATGGGAGTGGGGGTGAGGAGGTTATGGTTGGGAACCTCAGTTTAACTGCAGATCACAGTGTGGGGTCACTGCGTCAGAGCAGGGTGGCAGGAAAGCCGCTGTTAAGGCAGGTTGCGTAGGCGTCGATGGCGTCAGTGAAGCAGTCACCGCCTGATACGGGAAGATTTTAGCTCAGTCATATCCGATTATAACCACACTGAATAATATTTGCCTCCTTTGGTAGGAAGTCTGACTTGAATTGGGATTGGTAAAATGGAAGCACAAAAAGGTGGTTTTTGAATAGGACACTGTTTGGGATGGTATTTGCTGTCATATAGATGATTCAGATTTGTCAAACAAAGGATGGTATATGTAATAATATAGTGACGTGATCTTGGTATTAAATGTCCAGTTCATTTTTCTTAGACATGAAACCACTTGTCGGTGGAGTGTACTAAATACAAAGCGAATTTTGGAAGCGGCACAATTGCATACAAAGTCAGTGGAAAAACCCAAGTGGGCACACACAGACTCTGATTCCCAGTAAAGGCGTGCCCATGTGGGTTGATAATGTTTCTTCATGACTCTGCTTCATGAACATACAGAAACAGAAGATTGAAGGTAAAAATCTGGATGAAAATGAAAGAAAACTGGAATTTTAAGTTGTGAGATCAGTCCGAGCTGTCACACAGAGACACTCTGCACACATGGTCAGTGTGTTGCCAGTTAGCTACATATTTTCCGATGCGCGCTCTCTGTCCGCTGGTGGGAGTGTGCTCACCTGTGTGCGTGTGTGTGTGTGTGTGTGTGCATGCGTGCGCATCGGGGCGGAACTCCACCGTGCGTGCTACAGAGGGCAGAGGAAAATAGTAAATGCGCAACCATGTAGAGACAGAAGTGACATGCTGTCATGTAAATAAGACAAATAACATAAGGCTATTTAGTTTGTTTAATAAAAGGACAAGGTATAGATCTGTTCTACAGGAAAGGTAACTTTAAATGACTTTTGTTGTGATCAGGTGCTATAGAAAGTAAGATTAAATAAAATTAATTTGACCTTCAAGGGGGGGTGGTTGGTGCCGTTGGAGGGACGGGCCTCCCCCCTAATATAATGGTAGGGGAAGCAATGCTGTATGTCTCACTTGTACTGGGGTTGCTGTCTTCTTCATCCCATCAGTTACTGAGGCTCATAACTGTTGAATAGTAATGTTGCTATTTAGAGACATATTGAGGTTGTCATAAAAAAACAGCAAATTAAAAATGTAAATTTTCAGTGAGGAAAAAGCAACTTCCAGAACCTGCTGCTCTGCCCACTGAGCTCCTATGTAAAACAAGACTCATTCTTGTGCAAATAAAATTCTGGTTGTTTAGTCACATTCTGCAGGTCTCCTCATCCTGTTATGTTAGTCTGACCGGCCAGTTTTGTACTTATGTGTTGTACGTGCAACCCTGTGTTGCTTGATTTGTGTGTGTGCACTCGCCTGTCCAGGGCACCCTGGCTTGAGACGCCCCAGGTTTCCTGTGGGAATGGCTGACATTCCAGCTCTGGTGAATCAGGCACCTCCTCGCTGTGCGTCTCCAGTTTCGGAAAGGCGGATTTCGGGAAGCCAAACAGAAGCCCGAGGTGCTGAGGGGAACTGATGTGGAGGAGGAGGAGGAGGAAGGGGGAGAAGATGAAGGCAGGAGGGAAACAGATGCGTGTTTGTTGAACATTTGTACATTATGCATAAATGGACCATCCCTCCCGCTGAAAATTCATCCCGCCCTGCAGACCATCAAAGGCTGCAACTGTCACTGCGACCCCCTCTCTCTGTCTCACTTTGAAATATCCGTCCAGCCAGCGTCAGCACTGTGTTACCATGGCAAAGCCAAACAACTGGCAATTTGTAAACAGAACCATGTGTGTCTGCTTTAGGCTGACAACTGCTTTTCCTCCCTCTCTCTCGCTCCCTCTCCTCACCCCACCCAGGACAGGGAAATTGCTTGTAATTGGCTGTGGATGGATTGCGGGTGGCAGGAGGGGCGTGCTGTGTGTCTGCTCTAACGACGTCTGAAGGCGTGCGGCTGGCTGGGCATCGTCTCAGTAGGGTATCGGGTGTCTGTCCCAGGCAGGCAGACAGACCTGGAGCTGCCCGGCTACTCTCAATAGAGCCCTTTTATTATTATTATTATGTTATTATGGAATAGATGCTGAACGCTTTCGTATAAAAACGGCAAATAAAATAAATAAATCCTCCTGATCTCATTTACCTCAAAGCCTTTCCAGTTTGGTGATGGTGTTTGAAACATTTGGCTGGTCTTTTGTTGAGTGTGGTTTTCCAGGATTTGGCGATGCAGAATGAATTTCTGAATCTGAGCATGCCAAGGAGAAAAGGAAACCCACAGCAATCACTCACTAAAAACTCAATCAGAGCCGATAAAGATGTAGGAGTATTCCATCTTTATCAAGGGCTGCCCTCCTCCCTACTCCTACCTCTCTTCTCAGCCTGTGCCCCAGGCTCAGTTGGCCCACAGTGGGTACAGCTGTTTGGAGCCCCCCGCCCACACCACCTCCCCTCCTGGCTGCAGAGCCATTTCCTGTGCAGAAAAGAGGGCTGGCTGGGAGGGAGCAGGAGCAGAAGTCGGCGTTGTGGTTTTGGCCTTCTCTCTCCCCTCGGGCTCCATTCTGCCTCACTTTCTCTCTGTCTGTTTGTCTGTTTCCTCTCCCGCCTTGTGTTTTTCATTCTTCATGTTCCTCCCGCCTCTTAACCTTTTTACTTTTTGATGTTTTGTACTCCTGTAAAGCTGCGTCACTAAACCGGTGCTCCACCAAACTGTCACTCCCTCTTGTCCGGCTATCATCTGGTGAGCAGTTACCACCCAGTTACCAGATATTTCCCTCTGACATCTAATAACTGGCTCTTATTTTTCCCCTGGCTGGAGCTGGCGTTGCTGTTCTCGCTGCTGCAGCGGACCAGAAACCGTTGCCAGATGAGATGTAGCTGACCCGCTGACACACAGTCCTGACAACCCCTCCTCCCTGCTCTTGTCTTGTTCGCATATTTATTTTCAAAACATAATTACCTGTGAAATTCTGGGCTTTGGAAGGTGTTTCCTTGCAATCTTCAGGTGTGTGTGTGTGTGTTTGTGGTTGCCCCTGTGTGGTGGTAGCTGTCTGATTCCTGGCATTGTGTGGAGGCAGCGAGGTGACAGGACAGCCCTGATGGTGTAATTTTTCACCTCCTTTATTTTTCTTATCCTTTTTTTCTGCCGCAGCTGCCTCTCCGTGCAGTAATGGTTACAGATGAGGCTAATTAGCCAATCACAGCGCAGATCAGGGCCAATCACAGATGATTGATGAGAGCGCTGGGCCATTCATCACATGTTTTTGGCCTGGAAGGTGACAGCGGGGGCAGGCTTTGGGATTTGGTACAGTAAACTAGACATGTACGTCTCCATTTTGAGCTTTTTGCTGAGGCATTTATCCAGTGTGACTCAGCATGCAAGAGGGCCTCATTATCCTCTGAAAGACATTTTGACAGAATGTTAAACTTGATGGACACTGGATATATGGCAGTGTTGGAGATCTGACGTACGACGAGTCAGGGGAGGGGTGAAGGAACTTGATTTCCTTGATGTTTTTTTACATAGCTTTTGAGGTTCATCCGAACTTGTTAAATTCAGGTAACTAACTAATGCTGGCCTTACACCAAACAACTTTGCAAGAGATTTTACTGTCACAGAAAAATTTCAGTGTCAGAAAAGCATTAGAATTTTACCTCAGTTGATGTGCACTCCTGTGATCTCGATCGTTAGGTGTAAGGTGGTCATAAAAATCATTTCAAGCTGTCTTTGAACAGTCTTTTCCTTGTCTTGAAGTTCTGACAAAGTCAAATACTGAAGTTAGATAACATGAATATTGTCAACTGCCAATAGCTGCGCCCTTTTCAGCACCAAACAGGAGCAAGCAAACTGGGTAGGCAGTTATGTTGGAGGGAACTCCAGGGCGGCACAAGAATGTGAACAAGTTTTGGTTCTCTTTGACAGTGGAAACAAAAGAGAAACTAATGAAGTTGTGGAGTGAACAAGAGTCGGTGTTTGATTCTCCATGTATCTGATCCACCAAACAGTGCTTACTTTAAAGGGAAATTTCGGTTTATTTCAACCCGTCTCCTATCGTCCTAAATTTGGTTCAAGTGACTAGTGACATACAGATAATAGTTAGCATGTTAGCTGTTAGCCTAGATACAGCCGTAGCGTCAGACCTGTTAAAACGTAAGTGAACGGGCATACTTCAAGTGCAAAGTTAGTCCACTAAACAAGCTTTTTTCCACAAAGACCGCCTCATATCGTTAGGATAAATGTCAGAGAACATATAGAAAACGACATGTAAACATGTTGTCTTACCTTACCGGTGTGCTGCCATGTTTGTTTATCCCTCTAGTTCTGCTTTCCAAAGCGCAGCCGAAATATATCTCGCCAGCTCTAGATAAAGCCCAGCTGGATACTAACGTTACTCCAGGTGGAGGTGTCTCGTCCTCGGTCACATCCAGACCTTGAAAATAAAGCTGCAACCGGTCCCATTCCTTGCAACAGAGGCATTCCTCTTCTGTGGGCATTGGGGCACAGCATTCACAGGTACACCACCAATCTCCAGAACTACGCAGCCTTGCAGCAGCCATTCCTCCCCTCTCGTCCTCTAACGTTACCTGTTGCGTCTCTCTCTCTTCTCCTCCTCCTCCGTTCAGGCGACCGTCCGGTTCTGCCTTCCCGCTGTTGCTGCTTGTTCAGGCACGCTATGAGATCGCTGCTTGTTCTCACGATATTTCCGCCGTGCTTTGGAAAGCAGAGCTAAATTGTAAACAAACATGGCAGCACACCGGTAAGGTAAGACAACACGTTTACATGCCGTTTTCTATATGTTCTCTGACATTTATCCTAACGATATGAGGCGGTCTTTGTGGAAAAAAGCTTGTTTAGTGGACTAACTTTGCACTTGAAGGGATGCCCGTTCACTTACGTTTTAACAGGTCTGACGCTACGGCTGTATCTAGGCTAACGGCTAACATGCTAACTATTATCTGTATGTCACTAGTCACTTGAACCAAATTTAGGACGATAGGAGACGGGTTGAAATAAACCGAAATTTCCCTTTAAGTAGAAATCTTAGTTTTTGAAACAGCAATATTTTTATGCATTCCTTATTTACACAAGCACAACAAGTAGTCAAAAGCAGGTTTAGGTTTGTAGTCCCTACTAGTAGTTTGTTAGTACCTATGCAAAGATAGGAGCTACAAAGATATTGATGAATGCGGAAATACATATGTTTCCTTCTGCAAACAGTTTACACACAAATTCATCTTGTCTTTTAAAAGTATGTTCTAAGTCTTGGTCTTCTAAGCTGATTCATTTTCTGTTATTCAACAGAATGATTGACTAGTGCCACTACACAGCAATAGTAATAATTAACAATGCACCATAGGCTAAATATCTCATATTTATTGTCCTCATATAGCAGATATCACAAATAAACATACTGATAGTAGCATGTCCATGAGTAGTAGAATTAGATGTCTGCTTGGGGGGGTTTAAGTGAGCAGTTTAGGATCTTGTTTGCAGTGGAAAGATGCTGTATGTCTTGTTGCTGGGCAGTGATTTGTTGCACCTCTTACTTCAACCTCCAGGTTCAGTATTTGATTTTGCCACTAATGATCAGCCCTGTGTTGCACATTGGCATTGAGACTTATAAAGGCTCACTAGAGCACTTTGTAGAGAGTGCTGTTTCCTTGCTGTGTTTGCACCTGTACTGTATGTATGCGTGCGTGCGTGTGGAGGTGTGTGTGTGCGCGCGTGCCTGTGTGTTATATGCGTGTCTGGATCTTTACAGCAGTGATTCATAGTGCTGATAAATACCTTTGCCTGCTCTTTAAGGTTTTAATAAACACAGCTGGAGTGAAAAAGAGCTCAAATGGGAGCTAATAGGGCAGAGGACAGGGCGCGTTAGGTTTCATCACCAAAACCTCCTGACTACAACTACAACCTCCCCACTCCTTCAACTCCTGCTGCCCCAACACATCCAGCCTGGCATAATCATAATGTCATCTCTTGAGATTTGTGTGTGTGTGTGTGTGTGTGTGTGTGCTCTGCAGGAGGGATAGACTAAGCATAGATCATTTAGTGAGAGACTATGACAGAAGCTACTGTCATGTCGACTTGGCATCCCACATATGCAGGATGAGTAAACATCAGCAGCTGTGTGTGTGTGTGTGTGTGTGTGTGTGTGTTTTGTGATGTTAATTGCAGGTGAAATCCGACCCATGGCCTTTGCAGCAGCTTAGTAAAACTGAGGTTTGCCCCCCTGTGGCTCAGAGCAATAAAACCTTGCTGAAACTCCAGCAACCTGATGCATTAACACGCACACACACACACACACACACAGGGCTTATTTCACCAACTTGTTCATTTTCAGAGCCTGGACTGATAAATGATATCTGATCCTTGGCCTATAGACTTTAATAGGTTCAATGAGCCTCTAAAACATGTCCTTTAGAACACGGGCTCAACCATAGACATTTTTTGCAGTGGTTCACAAGACTAATTGCTTGTATTTTAGGGATTTAGAATTAAAATGGAAGTTATTAAATTGTTAAGGTGCACAGACTTTAACAGAAAAAAAATATGTGGATTAATTACAAGGATAGTATTTCATTTTGAATCATGTCGGACATCCAGTTGTCTCTTTGCTAAACCCACTTACTTGCCCTGGGCAAATCATAACATATAATGTCCATTCGTTGTCTGCTCTATCATTATCTGGCATAAACTCCATCCCAATGGCAAGGCCCTACAGCAGAAGTCCCCAGTGCCCTGACAGGCATCTTATCATATGCTGTTCAAAATTCAAGATAGATAATCAGATAGCCCATTAGTTATGGTAAACAGACTGCTGTGTTCCACCCCTTGTCAGTAGGGGGTGCTGCAGCAGCCTTAGCACTCACATTCCCGCGCCCATGTTCTTGCAACCATGAGTTGTTGTTTTGCTTCAAGAAGAGTTGTTCTTGCAACAATCACAGCAGATAACAAAGATGAGCAATGATTTGTGCCAGATTAAATTGAAGGAAATGAAAACTTGCGGAGAGGGCATCTCAGTCATCACTTTTTAGGATTAATTTATTTTCTTATCAAAGACACGTTCCAAGTAGAATATGTGAAGTTTCTTTTGTTTCGTTAGTGTGATCTTTTGAAAAGTCAGTTTTCAACAAAAGATCTGGTAAAATCCCAAAGTCTTTTTTTTCTTTTGGAAAGATCTGGGTGTTTTACACAGCTGGAGAGACACATTTTTATGTTGTATATCTTGAAAGCAAACAGTTAGTCCTCGTTGTTCATATTTAGAGTAAGAAATCCATACAAAACGTAGGCTAAGGTTTTGCGAGTAATCTTTGTTTGGCATTTGTTGATGAAGGCATGACACACACACACACACACACACACAGGTAGACAGAAGAGAGTTGCACTTGGATAAACACACAGGAAAGAGGCGTAGGAGTTGAGATATAACTATAAGAATAATGAATTGGGTGAGAGACTTAAAATATATCTCCAGGGAGGTACTCTTGCACCATCTGAGTCCAAATACTAAATCATCAGGCATGGGGTGAGTATTTACTGTGGCATTGTACCAGAGGGACAGAGAAAGGGTTCAAGGGGAGTCATAGAGCAGCGATACCGTGGATTTTCACAGTCAAAATCATTTAGAGCTGAGGAAAGATAAATGGACAAGGGTTGTGTAAAAGTGACTCCCTCTTGCTGCTCCAACAATAGAAGAACAGATAACAGACAGATCCATGACAGCAGAGACTCTAGGGTTACTGCTTTTGTGAAGGGGCCACTGAAAGGTCTGCAGCTTTACAGACTGAAACCTGACCCAGGAGGTGTCCTCATTTTTGGGGTGAGATTCAGGAGTTTTCAGTGAAAGTCTTACTTTTTCTCTCTCTCCCTTCCTGTTCTGTTCATTTACCCTTCTGTTTCTTCAGTCAGTATTTGGCAGTGCAGCTCTGTGTGATTGGCTCTAAGAGTTGGATTGAAGCTGAAATTGGCTGGAACACATTTTGTAAAAGGAATGACAGAAGGGTTACTGGAGGCTGGAAGGCCTTCTCTGTCAAACAGGGAGTTTTCTACAAATAAAATCAATATTGCAGTGTTTCTACCGGCAATATGGCAGGTTTGCAACCCTCTAATTTGCTACAACGCACTTTGATTGCTGCAGTGTGTGCAGTCCTCCAGTCGGGACCTCAGCATCACGTATAATACTGTTTTCTGCAGTTGGTGAACAGTATCATGTCGTTAGCTGTGATTTGTAGGTAAGTTCCTGGCTCACCTGTAGTGGGCAGCTGTGGCTCAGGGGGTGGAGCAAGTCGTCCACTAATTGGAAGATCCCTGGCTCCTCCAGTCTGCATGTATCATGCCCAAGTGTCCTTGAACACAATACTGAACCCCAAAATGCTCCTGATGACTGTGCCATTGGTGTGTGAGTGCATGTGAATGTCTAAAATGAGCAGCAGGTTGAACTGTGTATGGTAATCTTGGCATTAGTGTGCAAATGTCTGTGTGAATGGGTGAAGGTGACTCTGTGGTATAAAAGCACATTAAGTGGTCAGAAGACTAGATAGGAGCTAAAGAAGTGCAAGTCTATTAACCATTTTCCATTGATTTGTACCTTAATGTTTTATTAAGGGTGTAACGATACATTGATCTGGATTAATACATAGATTCAACCATAACTGATCCAATACCATTGATGCAAAGTGAGAACATCAATACATATCATCATCTTTAAAATACACCTTTATTTTGATATTCCCATGGCATGTCTGTGTCACCATTTCTGTCCAAGCACACTTCCGTCCAAAACATTCAAGTAGTGCTAGCAGCCTAGCGCCAGGCAGACAATGGCAAGCAGCCAAAAAAAAGACAACGAGGATATTACTGATGTCGTCTCGCACTGATCACAGGCCCCTGAATTGAATCTAATCAGAATCGCATGGTGGCAGACTTTGTGATATCAGCAAATATGGTATTATTGGCCAAAGAATCGATATAATATCGTATCATGATGAAACTTGTGAATTATACCCCTAATGGTTATCAAGTTTATAAATACAACATCTTTAGTTCATGTTTGAGCCTGAAGAGGGTTACCTAAACAACACAACAACAGTAGTTTTAGCTAACAAGGCAAAAATGATATGAACTTCAGATGTACAAAAGTTCATGATACGATTATGTTTCTGTTTTGATATAATTCTTTGCTCTTTAAACATATTTTACAGATCACACCTCCTAATCCAAACTAGTCTCCTGATCTGCTACTTGTTTCCATAAAAATGATAACCAGAAAGGAAGATTTTTTTTATTATTAGTTGGCACTGTTTCTTGCCAAAGCGTCCCCAATTGCTTGTTTTGTGTTTTGTTTCAGCCTCCTCAAAACTCCACCTTCTGGTGTGCCAGGGCAAGATTAGATGATTGATTAGTTGAAGGCTTAACTCAACTGAAATAATATAATTACATTTACTTTTTCCATATACTTTAAACGGTAGTGCGAGCAAATCTCTTTATAAGTTCAGAGTGAACTTTCGATCAACTCCATCTGGTGAGGGAGTTGTTCGATACAACTTAAAGCTCCAGAACTGCTACTACATGGACCTTGTGTGTGCTATTAGAGAAGTGTTGTGGTTTCGTCTTCCAGTCTCTACTCTGTTTGGCTCAGCATTTCCAAAAATGAAGCAACTAGCTCTCATTGTCCCCTTTTTGCAGGAGTAGGCATTGAATGTGATTAGATTTGACACAAGTAATGACTTTACTTTCCTGTTTCAAGGCTGTTTCAGTCCATAAAACATTGGAAGTCAAGAACATACGAAAATACTGTACCAAAATAATCTTCCTCCTCCAGTTTAAGAGCAACTTTTGGAAGTTGTAATGCAAATGTATGTCAGATTTAATAGGGTTTTATTACAGTATTGATGGTGAGTGCAAATCATTTCTAAATATCTGGAACCAAAAATTCATATTAGATTTATAGCAGGTAGGTTTTTTTCTGCCTGATGGAGTCAAAAACACCCAAGTAGTGCTTGTCTTTGCCTTAAGTGCAAACTAAAGAGGGTCTGTCCAGCTGGACTGCTGTGATGGCTCTGGTGTGAGGATTGTCTTTCTATACTGTAAGTCTTTTTTTAAAGGAGAGAAGATACATTGAAAGTTCTTCATGCTGAAAAGAAAGTTCTGGATTAATTAGACACTTTACTTTGCAGTATGAGCTTTTCCCTGTGTTGTTTTATTGCCTAAATATTATGAATATATCTTTTTAATAGTGAGAACAAGAGAAACAATCAAGCCACCAATATTCAGTTTTTTTCCCCCAAGTTTGTATCTGTGTGTGTGTGTGTGTGTGTGTGTGTGTGTGTGTGTGTGTGTGTATATGTGTGTGCGCAGCAGCAGCAGCAGCTGGCAGTCTCTCTCAGAGTGACAGGCCTAAGCTCTCCCCTGCTGGGTTGAAGATGAAAGCAGATGCTCTTCTTCTTCTTCTCCTGATCTGTTTTTCTCTCCTTCCTCCTCGCTGCCTTGTGTAACCAGAATCCTCAGCTTTCATATGAAGCCCGCAGGATAGTTTGCACCCCGGAGTCCTGCAGAAAGCAAAGACACACATGCGGATAATGACAGGTGGACAGTTAGCTAGACAAATGGACATACAGAAAGACAACACAGATGAATAAAGATATGAAAATATGCACATTATTTATTAAAAGAAGGAAACCCCAAAGTCATCTGCAATACAGCACTCTGTGGCAAACTTTTTCAACGCCGCCTTATTGAATTTTCCAAGTTATAAACAAAAAGATCCAAACAAAGATACACAAAATATTTTCAGCTTCCCAAATGCAACCCTGTCCTCCATAACAAGCTTCAGCAATGCAAAGACAAAATCATAGGGAAAAGGAGACAGAAATTACCCTAATGTATTCACAATGGCAAACTCTTTTAAGATACGACACGTCAAAAAAAAAAAAAAAAAAAAATACAATATCTTTCCCATAAACCCTGTTGTACCCTCGCCATAAAAAGCTTTGAATACTTGTCTTGCCTCCACTCGCAAACTGTTGCTTTGTGTTCATTTGTTTTGACAAGCAAGAAAAGAAATATGAGCCAAGTACAGTTTTTAATGACAATAAATATGCACATTGACAAATTAACCTAAAATTTAGGATATGAAGTTTGAATCTTAAATACAATAAAAAATGTAACTTTTTTTTTTTTTTTTTTTCCTTACAAAATCTGAACCAGTATTTATAAATTAAAAGCAGAGAGGTTTTGGTACAGATATCAAACGTGGTCTCATACCCAGTCCTAATGCTCTACAATGCATAATTCTGGTAATGAAGGCCGAGGCTGCCAGTGATTGTGCGATATTTTTTTCAACTGAATGATTTTTTTCACTGACTTTACAATGCTGTATTTATGTGGGTAATTTCAGTTATCCTGATTTAAAACAGGAAACAAAGGCCATAAAGTCTACATGTATTTTCTAGTGCAGCATCTGTGTTGTCCTGTGGTTTTAGTGCTGCGTTTGACAGGTTTTGCTTGGTGATGGGTTTGTGTGTGTGAGGTAAAATCACACACACACACACATACAGCAACAGAGAGTTCCACCTCCCACCTGGAAGGGGTAGCAGAACAGGAGGATAAGGGGCAGGAGGAGGGTGAAGGAACAGGGGAAATGGATGGGCTGAGGGTTCCAGAAGGGGTAGGTGGAGGGAAGGCTCAGTACCCTGCTGGGGGTTTAACAGGTCAGGGCAGGAGGGAGGGTGTCAGCTGGGGGTGATGAGTAGAGGGTGTGAGAGGGGAGTGTTTGAAGCAGAAGGGAGTCCATGGAACTCCCAAAATATTTGTAATCATTTAATATGTCACAACCCTGACTTTACAAAATATATTTTACTCCAAATTTCTCCTTCAAATTCAGCCTTTTATTTCCTTTCAGCAGAATACTTCACACAGACTCTCCTTGGTGAAACTGTTAAATATTACTGCTTGTCGAAAAGCAAGGCAACTTGAATCTTCTGTATTGATTTTACTTTTATATTGTGCTATGTGCAAAATGTGCCTTTTTTTCTGGAATCAACAATTATTTCTCCTTCGTTATCAGTTACAATTTGTTTTATTCCTGTGCTGTGAATCATTTCTTTTTTGTGTTTGTAATCAGTAAATATACTTGCCAATGCCAAAATAATAATTTATAACACATGTCACATGTGTCACATGCCACATGTCGCATTTTAGAATGTTAAATACTGGTGGTGATACAGTCTACCTCAGTTTTATTAGAAAACCAAAATTAGATTTTGCCAATACCTTACTTCAAAAACTATAAGCATGTTGTTTGTTTGTTTTTTACATCTTTTTCATTTAACAAAAGAAGTAAAAGTTCTCAAATGTTAAATGCTTTTTAAACACAAGAAGGTTTAAAGTTATTTCATATATGAAGCACTTTGAACAATTTTGTTGTTGAAAGCTGTTATACTGCTAAACCTGCCTTTCCTAAATAAAATAGTCTAAAATTGACAGGATTTTTAATTTGAATCAGGAACTCATCGATCAGAGAAAAAAATAAACAAGATTACTGAACAGACAATCGATGCCATATTTTGGTGCTACAGACACATTTTAGCTGGTACCAAGTATTGATTCCATACCCAGCCTCAGTGATGCCATCAGAGTTTTATTTAATGGAATTAAATTGCACTGAACAGAGAGAGAGGGCAGCAGCAGTAGGTAGAGAGTCCACAGCTGGTCTGTGAAGCTGAGACACTCCCTGATTGGGAAGCACAAGTGTGAGAGGCACCCTAATGCAATAATCCCTCCCAGGCCCTTGTGTGTGTTTGTGTGTCTGTACTTGTGTGTGTTTGTTATACAAAAAAGGCTAAGTCTCCTGTAGTGACATTTTAGGGAGTATCAGGGAGTGGAGTGAAGCTTTCAGTGGTCTACCAGACAGGACTGATGGAGCAGAGGGATGTTTAGAGGGTTTGGGGTGGGGGTCATCATGTTTTAATTGTCTGAAGAGTCTGGCCGACTCTTTGGGACTGGAATGTGTGTGACCTTCTCTCCCGCTCCTTCACACTCCCTCGCTCGCTCTCCGTGTGTCTCTCGCTCTGTCAGACGGTCGAGCGGCTCGTGGGAAGATTCTCCGTCCAGACTGCAGAGTGTCGAAACTGAGCCAAATATCACAAGAGCTCAGTCACAGTCTCGGCTCTTTTTACTCTCTCACAGCTTCCCTCCTCCCCTCTCTCGATTACATTTTTGTCTCACTGACTGACCCCTTTGATACTTAGCTCTCTGTGGACACACTTTGCATGGTTGTGTTTATGTGCATTCATGGGAGCATCAACATTACTTGTTCTATGAGAATAAATAGTTCCTATTGTGCACATCTGAAAAGTATTTGTTTGCATGTGTTTGTGTTTGTGTGATATATTGTTTCTACTAAAGGTTTAATATATACCAGTGTTGTAGACCAGTCTCAAGAACACTTTTTGAAGGTCTCAGAATCCACCGCATTTTTATTCAGTCTCCTCTCAGTCTCAGACACGGGGGACTTGGGATTTTGTTTTAAGAATGGTCAAGACCTCAACTGTGGGGATATCATTAAATTGCCTGTGCAAAATAGGAGTGTTGAATTAAGATGGTTAAGTTGATTTCAGCTCCTTAGTGCTTGCATTTGTTTGCTCAGAGAAAACAAAGAAAATTCCAACGCACAATATTCACCTCTGCAGTGCGTTTCATTTTATCAAGACATATCCATGGTACACTTATACATACACACAAATATACAGTTTATCAACAAGGAAGTGAATGCAGGGCTCAACAGTGCGAGCGTTTCACTCGCATTTGCGACTAAAAATAGGTGTGTGCGAACTGTAAAAAATATTTAGGGGCACATGTGCGCATAAAAAAATCAACCGAAGCAGCATATTTTTGTCAATAAAAAAATATGATAATCTAACCGCAAATGTTGGAGGAACTCCAGCTACCTTCCCTCTTCCCCGTGTGACATGGTTTTGGACGGTTTTCCAAGCCACTGTCGGCACAATGAATATAAGTCCCGCTGTCGGCAGCGTGGAAATAAGTCAAAGTGTGGAGGAGATGGACCAGGAAAAGCGGTGGACCTCCGGGGAAGCCTGCTCCGTTCTCCCCGCAGTTAGGGACCGTTCGCAGGGACGGATTTCGCTATGGGCAATGTGGGCACACGAGCGCCCTCCAAAAACCCCCCCAAAAAAACCCCAAACTCGCCAGTTTTCTAGACTACCGCTCATTTCCACATCAAGTTAGTGGAGTGGGTGCTGGGGCGCCCCTATTATCACGTTTCAACCAGCAACACAAAGGAAAGGCGAATCCTGGCGGTTGTGGGTTGAGCGGGGGTCACAGACAGGAATACGGTGGAGGCTCGTAGTGCTCTGCGGCGCAAGATAACGGCTTACCGGCGACAGAGAAGTCCGACTCCAGGTCCAGTAATTTCCTCTTTCGTTGGTGTCATGACTACCCAGTAGTACCTGGACAACCGAGCCGTGGCGGCACACAGGTATGTGACGTGTCAGAGGAGAAACGAGCCGTTCACATTTCTCTCTTTGTGGCAGGTAACAGCCCACAAACCTCGCCGCACTTTAGGGACTGTTCTTTACTTGTCAGGGGAGGAGGGTGGCTGGTTGATTTTTATTTTATTTATTTATTTTATTTTAATCCCCCCTATGTTAATCACTTATTGATGCTGTTTTTGAAGTATGAATAAGTCAGTAAGTAATTTATTCCATTGAAATATCACTGATGTATTATAGAAAAGTGATTTATCTTTTTCGTCGTCGTCGTCGTCGTCGTCGTCGTCGTCCTCCTCCGCTTATCCGGGTCCGGGTCGCGGGGGCAGCAGCCTCAGCAAGGAAGCCCAGACAGTCCTCTCCCCAGCCACTTCCATCAGCTCTTCCGCGGGAACCCCGAGGCGTTCCCAGGCCAGCCGGGTGATGTAGTCCCTCCAGCGTGTCCTGGGGCGGCCCCGAGGTCTCCTCCCGGTTGGACATGCCCGAAACACCTCCCAAGGGAGGCGTCCGGAAGGCATCCTTACCAGATGCCCGAACCACCTCAACTGGCTCCTCTCGATGTGGAGGAGCAGCGGCTCTACTCCGAGTCCCTCCCGAATGTCTGAGCTCCTCACCCTATCCCTAAGGCTGAGCCCAGCCACCCTGCGGAGGAAACTCATTTCGGCCGCTTGTACTCGCGATCTCGTTCTTTCGTTCACTACCCAGAGCTCGTGACCATAGGTGAAGATTGGAACGTAGATCGACCGGTAAATCGAGAGCTTCGCTTTTTGGTTAAGCTCCCTTTTCACCACAACAGACCGGTTAAGCGCTGCATCACTGCTGATGCGCCCCAACCCACCTGTCAGTCTCCCGCTCCATCCTACCCTCACTCGTGAACAAGATCCCGAGATACTTAAACTCCTCCACCTGAGGAAGGACCTCCCCCCTGACCTGGAGTGGGCAATCCACCCTTTTCTGGCTGAGGACCATGGCCTCGGACTTGGAGGTGCTGATTCTCATCCCAGCCGCTTCACACTCGGCTGCGAACCGCCCAGCGAGCTGAGGTCACTGTTTGATGGAGCTAGGAGGACCACGTCATCCTCAAAAAGCAGGGACGAGATCCTCCCGTCACCAAACCTGACACCCTCCACCACTCGGCTGTGCCTAGAAATTCTGTCCATAAAAGTTATGAACAGAATTGGTGACAAAGGGCAGCCCTGGTGGAGTCCAACCCTCACTGGGAACAGGTCCAACTTACTGCTGGCCATGTTGACTCATGCTCCTTTGCTACAGGGACTGGATGGCCCCTAGCAAGGGGCCACCAACCCCATACTCCCGGAGCACACCCCACAGGATGCCCCTGGCGACACGGTCGTAAGCCTTCTCCAAATCCACAAAACACATGTGGACTGGTTGGGCGAACTCCCATGCCCCCTCCAGCACCCTGGCGACGGTAAAGAGCTGGTCCATGGTTCCGCGTCCGGGACGAAAACCACATTGCTCCTCCTCGATCCGAGGTTCAACTATCGACCGGACCCTCTTCTCCAGCACCCTGGAGTAGACCTTACCGGGTAGGCTGAGTAGTGTGATCCCCCTGTAGTTGGAACACACCCTCTGGTCCCCTTTCTTGAAAATGGGGACCACCACCCCGGTCTGCCACTCCAGGGGCACTGCCCCCGATGTCCACGCAATGTTGCAGAGGCGTGTCAGCCAAGACAGCCCTACAACATCCAGAGCCTTGAGATATCCGGGACGAATCTCATCCACCCCCGGGGCTCCGCCGCCTCGGAGTTGTTTCACCACCTCGGCGACTTCTGCCCCAGAAATTGACGACCCGCCCCTGAGACCCCCGTCTCTGTTTCCTCACTGGAATACGTGTTGGTGGGATTGAGGAGCTCCTCAAAGTATTCCTTCCACCGCCCGACAATGTCCCCAGTTGGACGTCAGCAGCTCCCCGCCTCCACTGTAAACAGTGTGAGCAAGTTGCCGCCTTCCCCCCCTGAGGCGCCGGACGGTTTGCCAGAACCTCTTTGGAGCCGATCGATAGTCTTCCTCCATGGCCTCACCGAACTCCTCCCACGCCCGAGTTTTTGCCTCCACGACTGCCGCCGCCGCGCTCCGCTTGGCCCGCCCCGGAGACCCACAGACCAACCATGCCCTGTAGGCCTCCTTCTTCAGCCTGATGGCTCCCCTCACCTCTGGTGTCCACCAGCGGTTCGGGGATTACCGCGCGACTGGCACCAGCGCCTTGCGGCCACAGCTCACAACCGCCGCCTCAACAATGGCAGAGGCGGAACAAGGCCCATTCGGACTCAATGTCCCCTCCGCCCTCGGGGCGGTTGAAGCTCTCCCGGAGGTGGGAGTTGAAGATCATCTGGACAGGTTCTTCCGCCAGGCGTTCCCAGCAGACCCTCACTGTTCGTTTGGGCCTGCCAGGTCTGGCGTCTTCCCCACCATCTGATCCAACTCACCACCAGGTGGTGATCAGTTGACAGCTCTGCTCCTCTCTTCACCCGAGTGTCCAGGACATATGGCGCAGGTCAAATGATACGACTACAAAGTCGATCATTGACCTGCGACCTAGGCTGTCCTGGTGCCACGTCACCGATGGACATCCTTATGTTTGAACATGGTGTTAGTTATGGCCAAACTGCGACGACCGCACAGAAGTCCAATAACTGAACACCACTCGAGTTCAGATCGGGCAGGCTTCCTCCCAATCACGCCCCTCCAGGTCCCGCTGTCATTGCCCACATGAGCGTTGAAGTCCCCAGCAGAACAATGGAGTCCCGGTTGGGGCACTGTCCAGCACCCGTCCCAGGGACTCCAAAGGGTGGGTACTCTGAACTGTTGTTCGGTGCATAAGCACAGACAACAGTCAGGACCCGTTCCCGACCGGCGCAGGAAGCAACCCTTTCGTCTACTGGGGTAAACCCCAACGTACAGGCAGAGAGTCTGGGGGCTATCAGAAAGCCCACCCCGGCCCTCCGCCTCTCACCCGGAGCAACTCCAGCGAAGGAGAGAGTCCAACCCCTCTCAAGGACTAGGGCTCCAGAGCCAGAACTATGTGTCGAGGTGAGGCCGACTATATCTATAACGCTCAGCCTCTTCCACAAGCTCCGGCTCCTTCCCTCAGAGAGGTGACATTCCATGTCCCAAGAGTCAACTTCTGTAACCGAGGATCGGACCGCCCAGGCCCCCGCCTTGGTCTGCTGCCCAATCCACATTGCACCGAACCCGTCTGGATCCCTCTACGGGTGGTGGGCCTGCAGGGGGACGAACCCATGTAGCCGGTTCGGGCTGGGCCCGGCCGGACCCCATGGGCGAAGGCCCGACCACCAGGCGCTCGCCCACGGACCCCAACCCCAGGCCTGGCTCCAGGGCGGGGCCCCGGTAACCCTCCGGGCCGGGTACACTTGTCCTTGATCATAACCATCATGAAGGGTCTTTTGAACCGTTCTTCGTCTGACCCTTCGCCCAGAACCAATCTGCCAAGGGAAACCCTACCAGGGGCAAAATGCCTCCGACAGCATAGCTCCTAGGGTCATTAGGGCACTCAAACTCCTCCACCACGATAAGGTGACGGTTCTCGGAGGAGGATTTATCTTTTTATAAATGACAAAAGGCACATCTGCCTCATTTTTGCTGTGGTATCATGATACTACTCCAGCTGCTTTATTTCCTTCTTGATTGTTTTTCTGTGTTTCCCCTTCAGTTTAACCACAGAAACATAAACTATAAAAACCCCATTTTGTAATTTTATATTGATTAATAATAAAGTTGGGGAAGTGCAAAAAAAAGGACAAGAAAGGTTTAATAAGCATTATTTCATGGAACATGTTACTGATTTATAGACAGCACTGCCTTAGCCATCAAATCAGTTATAACCTGGGCAGAAATCTTAGCAGTCAACACAGTGTGTGGAGTCTGGCTCTCAGGTTCAGCTCTTTGTATGTACAGGTTCTTTGTTAAGACTGTGTGCTGTTATTAATTGGTTCATATCCATAAGGTTGGCCGAAATCGGTAAAACCTCAGAAATCCTCTTTGAAATACAATATGTTCATTTGTAAATAATCTGAGTTAGTGGTGGACCAACAAAAGCAGTATTTTGGGCTGTACCTGTATGACGAGATTAAACTCTGTTCACCATAAACTACATTTTGCAGTAGATAGACTTTGATTTGTACTGTATTTTCAGCAGTTTGTGTATTTTTATTTTTGTGACTTGATGACTAATGCCTTGTTTGTTGTTTTGTTGTGCTTATTGTCAGGCACGTAGTAATGCTGCTTTTCATAAGAGCTATTTTAAGATTTCTTACTGTTTTTACATTATTATTATTCGTAATCTTCAACAACAAGAATTTGTCCTTCAACGATCTGCAAGCATCATGTGAAAGAACTACTTACTTACTTTTGTCCTCACTGCTCTTCGCTGAGATCTCCATACTTACGCAGAACTGCCTCATTTCACAACCTGATTGTGTTTTCTTTTGAGCTGAACACAACTCCAGGTACAGAGAGCAAGTGATTCACATCAAGGCAGCATTTTCCCGCCGGGCCCACTGAGAGCTGAGAGCTGCCTGTAGTCTATTGAGCGTGGCAGAGACAGCATCCCAACCAGTCCACTTCAAACAGGCCCTGATGGCTTTAATGGAATGGAAACATTTGTTGGGTCAGAGCACTGAAAGCCTGTCTTCCCTCATCGCACAACCAAATGGCTTCCTCATGTTGTCTGTTTTTTATTAGACTTATAGTAGATCCACGTTCACACAGGCTTATGATATTAAACCGGGCGTACTTCCCTGTGTGGCACACGAGCTCGCACTTGCAAATATGCTGATGCACAAACACACATTTGCAATATTCCATGTGGGTCAATCTAAGGAAAAAGGTCAGGGTTATAAACAATACATTGTAGTAAATATTGGTGTACATACATTCAGACACACATACATGCTGTAGAGATGACTTTATATAAAACAACAGGCGTGTGTGCACTTGGGCAAATGTACGGCAAGGTTGGAGACCTGTTCGTAATTGGTGAGGAAATGCTGTGTTGAGGTGTTGGTCTGATGGATGAGGAGAGAACTGACTCGGCGTTCAGAGCCTCTTTCTCCACCACAATGAAGCTTTCACTCGGCGCTGCTCGTATTGAACTCTATCCTTGTTAAAACAGCCTCGATGGAGAGCCGTGTATTTGCTTTTAGAAGGTGGGACTTTGTAAGGGAGTGCCAGCAATCTCTTTTTTAATTAAGTGGCCCCAGGAATATGTGTGTGTGTGTGTGTGTGTGTGTGTAACCTGAGGGGAGGCCCTGTCTGTGACCTGTAGTGATAGCAGCGGTTTGTTTTCATTCTAAACTTGCCCCAGAGTCACTGGTTTTGCACCTTATTTGACCTCAGCTTGACCTGGCCGTCACCTCTTGCTGACCCTTTGCTCAATGCCAGGGCTAGGCCTTTTTTTATTGACACCTCTCTGTTTGCCTTTTTCTTTTTCTCCAGTCACGTCCTTTCCTTCCATTTTCTCTTCCCTCCCTCCTGGCTTCCCCTCACTTTCTATGTCTCTCTCTTTCGCCCACCTCACAATCTCCTCGTCAGCTTGCCGTCACGCGCATGCACACAGCTATTGTGCACATATACATGCATGCACATGAGCGAGCACACACTCACTCAATCAAAGTGAATGATTGCACATTTGTCTTGACAGTTGCTATAAAAAGAGCCGCCCACTAAACACTGCAGTCCTCTCATTATATCATTACCGACCCACAGCAGGCAGGCAGCCCTCTGACTTCTGTCTCCCTCTTTCTTTTACTGTTTTCAACCCCCCCCCCCACCCCCCACCCCACTGTTTTTCATATATTCGTCTGTTTAGAGAACAGAATAGAAAAGAACAGAAGAAAAGCATGAGAGGAAAAGAAAATGATGTGGGTGGCGCTGTGGAGTGAGAGGTGGGGCCATGCGCCACGGCGAAGGGGAATCCCTAGCTCTCCATTGTGGAGCGGAGGCTCCATGGCTCCAGGGGGCAGGCCAGCTGAAGTGTTTGTTTATGTCTGCGGGCCAGAGGGGAGATACGGTGGCCATGTTCAGCAGCTACATGAAAGGCCCTGAGTGCTCTAATGAGACGTAATTACCGTGCGTGTGTGTTTACGAGATTGCGAGGGAGCGAGGAGGAAAGAGAATGAATAAGCACGTTTTACCCTCCCTGTGTTTACTCGCCGTCTTCACAAATCTTACGTTTTTCACGACGCAATAGCTTGCCTCGTTGCTCTCCAAACCAGCGCAACCTCAAAGTATAGACCTCGCAGATTGGTGACTGTCACGGCCTGTCATGCTTGTTTTATTCCTTGAAATGTTGAGCTGAAGACTGATGTGACATGCCGAGAGGTGGGTAGCATAGTCTCTCATGTGCCGGCCACGTGGGAGGATTCAAAAATACATCAGTTACAAATTTAGAAATCCAGAACAGAATAGATTCTGCTGTAAGAGAGGTGTGTGATTATCTGCTGAAGAGGCTGACAAAGATTCTCCAAGCTTTTCCCAGCATTTGACCTTTGACCAGTGCTCATGTACCCCAACACAACTTGAATAATTGAATGAGGGCTGAATAATTATGTGATGAAGCTGGTGTCGTATTATCCTTTAAATATTATCAGTTAATCCAGTTAAAATGCCAAAACCACAACCTGATATAGTGTATGACTCTGTGTCATACAATGCCAACACTTCGAGCATATAAAAAAAACATATGGATGAATAATTTGACATGTATTTTCATTTAGACTTGTTGTGGTAGTCGGCGTTATTGGTGTTACATGGTGTTTTGGCATACACTGATTATTGTTTTCCATAATCATTATGGTTTTAATCAATACAGAGTCAGACAATGTATGCTACAATTGTAAACTCACCACTGCATTCTTCATGATTTGGTGCGTTGGACATCACTGACCACTCACACTTCCTGGTAAAATAAAGGTTAGATGAATATATAATGATCAATCAAAATGTGTGCTCAGTACAGCAGTAGCAGGTTAGTAGCGCAGAGGAGTAGGAGTCAATTTTGCTTGTAAGGAGAGTTTACTAACAAGATGATGGCGGAGGCTTTGAGGGGAAAAAGCACAATAGCTTGTTTGGCAGTATTTTGAATTCAAATCTAATGCTAATAGGGAACCTGATAATGTAAATGAGGAAAGGGAGTTGGTTACCTAGATAAGAAATTAAGTTGAGCAGCCAGTTGCCTGCAGCCCTATTTAACAGCTCACTGCCATTCCTGACTGTTCCATTGTTCCCTGCAATATTTCAAACTGCAGTCAACAAATGCTTAAAAAACGAAAGCTGTCTTCTTTTGTAGATGCATTTTTGATGAACATAAGCATTAATGCTGATCTCACTGTCAGTGACAACCTTATAGTTAAATTCAACTCGTGTTTTGCGAGTGAAATGCTTTAATGTTAAGTTGCAGCAACAGGAAATGTTTAGTTAGCATTAGCAGTACCTTAATACAGTGCTCTACAGATATTGAGCGTCATTGACAGATATCTTTTTTTTTTTTTTTAAATATCTGGTGTAATTGGTAACACTGGTGTGTCAAGAGTTGATTAAGCAGTGGGAAAATTTCATCACATCTGTCATTGCAAATCCTCGGCAATCATAGTTTGTACCCCTGAGCTTGTCAAGCTAGTGCTGTAAATGCTGAACTATGCCCTTAAGCATGCTCAGGGACATCTGTGTGACATGAAATATTTTTCAGAAATTGAAATGCAATTGCGGACTTCATTCAAAATAATGTGCTCATTAAAAATAGGTCACCTGATACAAGTATATGTTTCCTCTGTGTTTTTAAAGCTTTGTTCATGTTTTTTAGCCACGAGGGGCATCAGGTCAGATTTACAACTACCTGTTTATATATCCAGGGCACAGAGCATCATATCCCTCTTTTGGAGTTTTTTTTTTGTTTTCACCTTATGAATGTAAGTTCAGTATTCATTCACCTTTAGCTATGCTTTGGTCTCCACCAACTCTTGGATATCTGTCTCTTTAGCTGCTAAATACATCACTTATTCACCAGTTACTCAACTTGTTTCTGCTGTTTGATACTGTGCAGATAGTCTACAGTGGGTTCATCAGAGCTTGTTTGCTAAAAAAAAAAAGCAGCTGCCTTCTCCTGGAATCACTGCTGATGAGAGGGATGATGCTTCACCAAATAGTCAATGTGCTGCGAAACCAAAACAATGAGCTAATAAAGGCTGTAAAGCTTTGTAGGGTAGAGGGGACTATTTTCCATCTGTCTGGCACTGGGATCTTTTAAATTCCATGCCATTATTTGAGTTGTTGTTACTATAAAAAATATATATTGATTAATGGGGTTTAAAGTGTCTTTGGACTATGAGGTAGAGTTCTACTGCATATGTATGAGCTATATCAGGTTGTTGCCACACACACAATACTTGTTTGCAGGATAGACTGATGGTTTTGGTTGTCCCCCAGATTGTTTTTGATGATAATAAGAAGCTGAAATGTTGCCAGTTTTAACCTTTTAAATGTGAGACGTGGACTGATCACGTGATTTAATGTCTTAGCTAAGCTCGTGTCCTCGAGGTCTGCTGTCTGTCATGTCATAAAGGCCTACGTGGGCAGACCATGATGAGCTCTTAAATGGCCTGGAACTGGAAATATGACTGTTTGTATTTACAGGCCATTTAGAGCTTTCCACTGGCATTCACACTCTCCAACCACAGAAAACACAAGCTGCTGCACAGCAAACACCAGCCTACGTGTACTTTACGCTGCAGTCACTGAGAGCTCTCTCTGTGTGCTTCAGAGTGTGTATGAGTGCGTGGATGTTCACTACCCCCAAAATAGCATGCACCCTTAATTACTGCTGCAAACACAGGTGTGGAAAGCCAGGCCTCCCTCCACCCAGGTCCCAGACCCACCGTCCAGCACACAGCGCCCTGTGTGTTCCTGTTTGGGAGCACAGGAAGTCCAGCGTGTGTGTGTGTGTGTGTGTGTGTGTGTGTGCGTGCGCGCGCGCGCTCGAGAGAGAGAGAGTGTAAAATTGTGAGGAAAGACTGTGCAGATGTGTATCTGTGTGAGTGGTTCAGAGCATGTGTGTGTCTGAGTGAGACTAAATGAGTTTGTGCATCTTTGTGTGCGTGTGCGTGTGCGTGTGCGTGTGCGTGTGTGTGTGTGTGTGTGTGTGAGAGAGAGAGAGAGAGAGAGAGAGACACACACACACTCACACACACACACACACACAGAGCGAGAGAGAGAGAGTTTGTGTTTGTATATGACTGAGTCCAGACCACACCCTTTGAAGTCAGCAGTGCAGTGTGTTGGGGTTTGGGCACGGACACACAGCCCCTCCACTGGCTGGCTGGAAACCCTATACGCCACATCAATCAGACCTGCCACTCATACATTATTCATATCCCAGACACACATACACACTTAAACACACTTTTTCTCATCCTTAAACTGTCGTTTTTGCCCCTTATATCTCCAGCTGGCAACAGAAGTAAAATTGGGTGGGTGGTGCCACTGATGGGGGTCTGCCTTCATTCAGTCTGTTAAAAAGAACCAAAAATATTCCACACATTACCCACTTTTTTTTAATTCATTGCTGTCCACAGACATATTTGCTCAGGCAGAAAATGTTAAATTTTAGGTAGAATTCTTACACAGTAAGAGTTAAAGGTTGCACTTATCTAACAGTCTTTTAAGAGTAAAAGAGATTTGTCATAAGAATTGTTTTGAAAATAACAAACTTGAGAGAAGGACAGGAGGCGTGTGATTTATGGTGACTGATGTGACAGTGAGAATGTGAGGTGCTTTCTCATTCCTGCTCACTGCTGTACCCCGTGCAGAGGCAGCTACAGAGTGGCTCTGCCCACATTCACGAAGAGCAACCATGCGGCTGTCTTGTTGGGGTCAGTATCTGGTGATGGACTACGACACATTCCCACGTGAGAAATAGAGCCAATCAGAGTCAGGAGAACATTCTAGGACACCAGCGTTGAAGTCACAGATGACAGCAGTCTGTGGTAGATTAATTTTGTAAAACAACAGATGCAAGTGTACCCAAAACTACAGTTAACCCATTCCACAACCAGAAACCGTGAATTACCAGAGCCATCTGGAAACATGTACAATTATAAAGGGACAACTTGTCATGTAATAAACAGCATAAAAGGACTAAATGATAATGTACAAGATGAAGATGCTGACGGGATCACATTTCAGTGGAGTTGATTCCATGTGACAAATGATTGATTGACTACAGCTTGATTTTTCTAGAACCATCAGCCGCCACATCTCACAGCCTTCATCAGCTGATGGAGTTTGAGCAGTCGTCATGGAGATAACTTGGATATTGTCACCTGACCTAAGCATAGAACTCTGGGATAACAGGTAGTTGTATGTTGGGGCTGGAGTCAAAATGCATCCCCATATATGATGAAAACTGAGCAAACCTCTGATGAATGCTGTGATTTGCATTTGAGACCTCTAGAAAACCCCAGGAAGTGGACATGAGATGAAAAATACTTTTTCTCATACCACTGTTTTCAGAAAGTACTTTGTCCTATTGTTGTTAGTTGTTCAAGCTACAGCACAGTTTTCTTTAGCGACACAGGATTAGAATTTTCACTTTGGTTGTGATCACATTCATTTCATAAATGGTTTAGATGATCTGTCCAAAGTGTTTGCTTGCTTACAGTGCGACTCATTGTCTTATTGCTCTTGTTTTTTGCCCTGTTGGACTCTGTAAGGATGTTGCTATGATCCGAACCAACAGAAAGATGCCCAAAACCATGAAAATAAGATCTAACATGTAGAAAGCCACAATTACCCTTTAATGGTGTGTCTAGTTGTGGGGCTCAAATAAAGCACATTTCATATTTAAATATTTTGAAAGCAAGTCGGATTCAGTTGCTATGCCCGTTTTTAGCTTCTGGAAAATGGATGGGCTCCGCATGGAAAGCTATCTATCATCTTCCACCTCTGTCAGTTTCTCTCCCTCTCTCCCTGTCTGTGCATACGTCTGTCTCTCAGCCTCAGCTGGTATTGTCCCACTCTCCACAGAGCCCAAAATGAGCAGTTTCCAGTCCACCGTTTTCTTCTGACGTCCTCGTCTTGTGTCCTGACATTCTCAGACCACAGACCAGATTCTCCCTCCTCTGTTGTTCTCAGACGTCAGTCTGATGCTCTGGCAGATTGAAATCAGACCTCAGAGGGACGAGTTGTTATTGACCTCCTGCTGTGCTCCAAACAACGATCACTGCCAGCGGAAGACAGATGTGGACAGAAACAGAAAGAGACAGAGAAGCATTAGCTCTTCCAGTCAAGCAGACAGGAGCTGTGAGAAAGAGCTCAGTTTGACATGAGAATTAGCTTTTGTAAACACATAGAGCAGTCAGTGTCAGGCTACTGACACCCTGGGGTGTTACATTCCCACATCTTCAGACACACAAAGTTTGAATTAACAGCACCAGGTTTATAATAGGATTTGAATATTTAGAGTGCAAACTGCAGACACATGACATTTGCTTGGCTGCGCTGGACAAAGCTGTGCTTATTAAATTTTCAAAGCTTGTTTATATTCATATGAGGTCACTGTTGAATTATTGATTAGGGGAAAAGTGTGAGGTGGGCTTGTTCATCTATTTGTCACTGAGGAAGGGTGTTTCCTGCTTAAACAGCATCATATGCCTGGTCGGCTGCTCTGTCTGTCTGCATCGTCTCTCTCTCACTCTCACTCTCTCCACGTCTTTCTCGGTTTGAGCCTCAACGTGCTGAAGCCAAATGGAAAGTGACCCTTGGCAGGCAGCGTCATATTAAACACAGTGGGTCACTGTCGGAGAAACATGCAGGCAGGTTTTGCCAAAACGCATTGGCGAGTTATTCAGACTGCATTTGCACTATTTTACCAAGCGTTTGTACAAGCTTTGGCAAAGTCACTCGGAGGTACGCCCAGAGTCTAAGAGAGCCGGGGAATGCTGGGGAGTTTTAGAGCGACAAAAATATCAATTTTGACAAACGAGTCCAGGCGCCATTTTTTAAAATACACCCTGGACACAAAAACAAAGGGCATTGTTGATGAAGGGATTTGACTGGCTCTCACGACTGCTACAGGAATGGTTTAACACTGTTACAGTAGCCAGGGGGCCCCTTTTGGGGTGGGGAATATTGTGTATGCTTGTGTGTATGCCTCCATATTGTGTGTGCGTGTGTGGGCTCAGGCAGGATATGAGGAAACCTCTGAGCAGCTCACTGGATATTTGTTCGCATTAACTTGGATCGTTTAGTTTAAACAGACACTGAGCTGGGTTCAGGTCCAGTTCGTGCTGTGTGTGCTCCTGCATGTTTGTGCAACTTGTTTACTGACATATTAGGACATTTTATCTTGCATCTCACTAAGACTGATTAAAGGAAAATGATTAATAAGCAGTAAGTATGTGTAATCTTGTGTAATGAGCTTGTTGTGGAGACCACCAGTGGTTTCAGACAGAACCAGATCCTGTTGAATCCCCCAACCCGCCCACTCCCCTCTTCCCTCTGGGAAGGGCATGGCTGAGGCTTACTGTAGCTAACACAAACCCACTCACAAGAAGCCAATAAGGCATCAATGTCCTTCCAAAGATCCACAGATGGTCCTGTGTTTGACTGTTAGTGTGTTCAGATGGGTCAGATATGAGAACCACGGCTCCCAGGTTGTTGTATATTTACTCATGGAGGAGAGACTCCAAGACTCATCCCTTGTTCATATTACTTGGCATTACTCCGACTTATGAAGCGATTATGGCCGATTGAGCGCAGATTATGAACAAAAGCCTGACCTATTGTGTTTCATACAGCTCGCGGTGAACAGACTAGAACTTATTAACATGTTATCCGTGTCCTGCTCTTGTGTATTTTCTCAACCACTGCTTACGAGATCATTTTTCAGAGCATGAGGGATTTTGGTGCTGTTTTTGTAGCTTGGACTACAGTTTGCGAAAAGCGTTGGTAGCAGCTTTTAGGTAGTGCAATGCCTTTATCACCAGCGAGTGGCTAAACAAAAAGCCACTGTCACTGAAACAGTAGATATATGTAAAAAGCAAAAGTTTGGACACTCCTGGTCAAAATTTCATCTACTGTGATGAGTTAAGTGGAAGATGAACTGATTTCCAAAAGGCATGAAGTTAAGGATGACACATTTCTTCAATATTTTAAGGAAAATTACTTTTTAATTTCAATCTTTTAGAATTTCAAGACATCAAAAAAAGGAAAAGGGTCTGAAGCAAAAGATTGGTCACCCCGCCACCCATTCTTCAGTACAAAAGACTTCTAGTTCTGCAAGATTCTTGGGCTGTCTTGCATGCACTGCTCTTTTGAGGTCTATCCACAGATTTTTAATGATGTTTAGGTCAGGGACTGTGAGGGCCATAGCAAAACCTTCAGCCTGTGCCTCTTGAGGTAGTTCACTGTGGATTTCGATGTGTGTTTAGGATTATTGTCCTGTTGTAGAAGCCATCCTCCTCTGTTTACCCTTGTTCACCTGTTGTGTCCCAACAAATTAGCTTGCTATGTGCTGAGATAAATGTTGTGAATTAGCCCATGATGCGACCTCACCGCATTCGCTGCTGACCCCATCCATCTTCATTATGCTTCAATTATTGGCTAAAATTGTAATTGCCATGCCTCTCAGTCCTGCATGAGAAATCCTGGCATGTTGACCATGTCCCGGCTCAGGCCATAATTCACCAGCACGGCCTCCTCACCCGACTGCTGCCAGTCCATCCTGAACCCACAGAGGGTAGAGTGGAAAGGTTAAAGGAGGCGGGCGATGAAGGAGGGAAGGAGAGGTCATGGCTCCAGTGAGAAGCACCACCAGAGTCCACTCCCAGAATGCTAGGATGGAGTCAGTCTTTGCTGGCCACACTGAGAATCATGGGAAAACATGATAGACAATTAATCACGGCCAATGAGGTGGAACCAGCCTGCTTGAGAGTGAAACGACAGCGGTTATTGATGTGTTGTGTGAACAGGAAAGTGGACATTTGTGGTGAAACTATGTGTGCATGCAGGCTGTTTGACCACTGACATCATGTTGACCACAGTGTCCGCTGCACTTCTCTTCAGTTAGCTCCTTAGTTACAACACATAGAAATACAAAACAAAATGATATCTAATAGAGTTTGAGTTGATTATTTTTGTCTGACATTAAACATCTCGTCTCACCATGTGACCTACAGTTACATCATCCTGATCCCACTGTATGTTATCATTCCTCTGCTCAGCTCCTTTTACAGTAGAGAGAGTAGGAGAAAAGCAACAATATTGTATCATTCAAGGGTCATATAAGGATTTTAAGTCATTTTGTGAGCTGGGAGCATATTGTTGAAACATTTGTGTGGCGCTGTGGCTATTCTGTTTTGTCGCCACACATGGTTAATTATGTTGCATTGCCAAGTGTAGAATTCTTATAAAGTTGAATGTTATAATGCATTAAAAGTATAAATCTGTTGTTGGGCCACAAAAATAAATACATGTACATGGAGAACTCAAAAACAGTATAGGAAGAGACATCTTGACTTATAGTCACTAGTATGAGTCATGCTCCAAAATCACTGGATCCTATCATTCCTATAATGCAAGTCTAGAGCATATTAGATCCTCCCTGCTTCACACTGTTTTCAGACCCTTACCTCCAATTTGTAACACAGGGCTGCATCATATAAGGAGAATATGCAATGTTTTTGAATATCACAATGACAATATTGTGACTTTACTCCTAAAATAAATCAAATTACCTGATAAATTTAATAAAAAGGATATTATTATCAACATTTATTGAACAAATTGAATATTGAACCAAAAACAAAAGGCACCAATTTAGACAAAAAAGTGCAGTTTTCTTCTTATACTCTCTTTTTACTAGCTCAAAAAATCCCTGATTGCAATTTCGCAGTCTTTTGCGATGGGTTTATTCATGCAAGTTGAAATCACGATGATGATTTAAAAAAAAAAAAACCTTAAAAAAACTTGATACATATTATGCAGCCCTTCCCCTGGTCAAGCTGTGATTGAGCTTCACGTCTATTGTATTGCAGTTGTGTTTCTCACAGATGTTCTCAGTGAAGTTCTTAAAACCTTGGCAAACAAAACTGAAATTATCTACATGCTAGATAGCGCTTGTGGGAAAATATTTTATTCTCTCGATCGGGTGAACTGACTTTTTTTATCCCCAGAGCACTTATTGTCGATAACATCAGAAAACAAAGAACTTGAAATGAGATTTTGGGTGAAGGGGTTTCTTGGACAAAAAAAATTAACTTACAAATACTAACGCCCCCTCTCCCTCATCTCCTGTCTGCTGTCTGCTGATACAATAGTCTTTTATCGATGTATATGCTGGCTGAGTGAAGACAGGTGTATGTGTGTGTGTGTGTGAGGAGAGACAGAGAGAACCACTGTTTTCTGATCCCAAGTGTGCGTTTGTGTGCTTGCGTGTGTGTTGGTCTGTTGGTGTTGAGTGGCATGTAAAAGCCTCCAGCAGAATCCAGAGTGCTGAAAGGAGACCAGTGAATTGTGACGGGTTTGCAGCTCATCTCTAACTGAGAGTCATGTGTCTGTCTGTCTGAGTATTAGCACCTTTCTATCTACTCTGCTACACTCCACTTTGCCTCAGACACTACTGATGACAAGTCGCCTGCAGCAAAGCATGTCGACGCACATTCAACAATTAACCATGAGCACACAAACATCACTGGCTGTCTTTGTTTCACAGCTTCAAATACTGGACACTGTACATGTTTTGGTCTCTATTGTTAATTGTTTGTAATTTAATTTTATGTTCTTTTATTACAGTTTTTTTCAGTTTCAGTGTCAAGATTCATAAAAGTGAAAACCAGCTAACTAGATACAAACAACCCATACATTTTTATGCTCCACCAAATATATAGACTTAATTGATATTGGCACTGGGGCTGTAGTGTTACACCCACAATCTGGTTCTTCAGTTTTTGACTCAGTGTTCAAACACTATGCATCAGATCACTATGATGAGCAGTGAACAGCACATCTGTTCACCTAAGTCGTGGCTGTCAAATGCTTGAGGCTGATGCTTATCTGTCAGGTGTTGATGTATACCTCTGTACTACATCGTGAAAGGTCCAACTGGATATCTCTGAAGTTGACTTCATGAACACGAAGAATAGAATTTGAACATATTAAGGCTTATCATGTAGGCAAACATTCCACCTGCACCTCCATCTATTATTTTTAAAAAACAATTTGAAGGATACATTTCTTAAGATGCTTGCTTTGGTTGATGCATCTGAGTTATGAGTTGTTGCTTTTGCTTCGCAGAACAAGTGCTTGGTCCTTGTATTTACAAAGCCCCGATAGTCCCAGAAATGTCCCATTGGACCATAATCAAATGAGCATTGCTCTGAAGGGCCTTTTTTCTCCAAAGCACATGGCTAATTGTTATGCAGAATAACGTAACTGGATGGTGGATTGGCTACTGCTCCTTGCTTTTGTCAGTCCTGTTGGTTAGGCTTAGGCATGAGGAGTGAGACTGGTTAGGGTTAGAGCAAGAATATCGGGGTAAGCCAATCAGAGGTAGAGTAAGGCAGGCCATGCCTTTGCCATAGTAGTAATGTCAGATGACATTATTTTGCATGGTAATAGCCTTGTGCCTCTCTTTAGGAGCGTGTGTTAGCCTATTTTTAGAGAAACAGTCCTTTGGAGCATTGTGCATTCAATTCCGACAAATGGCCTTGATTGGCCTACAAACTCAGTACAGTGGCTTTCTTTTTGTATCCCCTCTGAAGGACTATAGACACTGACTTAATGGACAGTATGTTTTACAGTGAAGATAACATGCATAACAGGATCTTTGTGGTTCCCAGCCTCACGCATGACACACGCATGAAGTGTGTCCGGTGTGTTTGTTACTCCCCTGTGGCTCCAGAGATCATGAATCATCCCTGTTTGATGGATTTTGGAGTGCGAGTGCCTGAGAATGTGTGTTAGCATGTGTGTGTAACACAAACCACCATCTGTCGTCTCTCTGTTACTCTCTCTGTGAGAGGGTTTAGGGTTATTTGGTATACGACCCCTCCATTGCAGATCTTCTCTCTGTCTCTGGGGTCCTCCAGTCTGAGGTGAAGATGTGGGCGTTAGTATCAGAGGCCAACATGGCTGACATCTGCCATTTGTTGTTGCATTTGCTGGCTTTATCCTCACCATGAAATTCTTGCTCCTGAAGGAGTGTTAGTTATTGTGACACAGCACCCCGATCCAACTCCAAGGTCAGAGGTCGCACTCACATTTCTAAAGGAACAGTAGTTTGTTTGATTCACTCTCTCCTCACATGTCAGAGTGAAGGGGGGTTGAGTTTGAGTAGTCATGGGTGTTCGACTGGTAGACAGTTAAACTATTAGTAATGTCAGACATAAAAAGTCTTAGCTCAGTCTACATCTTATATTTATTGGGATATGCATTAACAGGTTGCTACTGTATGTGTCTCACAATTATTTTAGACTACAGAATAAAAAAAAACATTTACACTAAAATTAGTCATCGCACAATTCAGTGTGATACACTGTAGGGCTGACTGCTCAATTTGCTTGTAATGTACAAAAAAAAAAGCTTTTCACGCTGCTGTTAGCCCCAGGCCAAGGGGGCTTTAAGCCTTGGGCTGAAATAGCATTCACATTGGCACAGTCCTGACTGAAGTGTGATAACCCTGACTTTATGCTAGCCTGACTCTGGAGCAGGGTTAGCCCCGAGCTTGCAGTGTTGTCTTCTAATAAACGGACTTAATCAAGGGCTAAAAGTTGCCACAGTGAAATGGGGCTAAGTTACATGTTCAAAGTGACATGTAACCAAGGGCTAGTAGAAGTGCAGTGTAAATCATATAGCCCTGGGCTAAGGTTAACAGTGTGTTTGTGAACAGGATCCAAGTTAGTCCAGGGTCAACTCTAAGCCCAGGCTGTCCTCAGTCCTGGGCAAAGAGATTGTAGTGTGAGAAGCCTAAAAGATGTTGTAATGAAAACAAACTTACTAAACAAAAATTATTTACTTATTCCTCATGGGGTGTAAAATTCCCAAAACCTGAAATGTTATTTTGCTTATAGGTTTTAGTACAAACTGCAAATAATAGAATGTATTAAATTTAAAAATGCATTCTTTTAAAACACATTTTAAAATAAGATATATATACCTTCATAAAACAAAATTGATAAGTAAGAATGTCCTTGTAAAGGTAAAGAGCAAAAGTCTGAACTTGGTTGTAGTAACCTTTTCCAAAAGCATCAGTTGGCCACAACATCTTCAAAAAGCGCTTGTGGCCACTAAAAGCTTACACTGAAAATGTATGACATTTAATATCCCTCTGGCATTTACAGTATGCAGAGGGAAAATTTTTGCAGGGTGTTCTAATCAGATTAGTTAATCAGATTCGGCTAATATTGCAGTCCTTGTTTGTATCATTGTATAGTGAGGCACAGTTAATTGTTACACTCATATCTTCTACTTGTTCAAATTTGTCACCCCATCCTCAGGATAGGCTTTAGCCTCTTTGTGACCTTAGACATACAAGCAAAACAAAGATGAAGTTCTTTATCCACTGTAGTCTTTTTATACATTTGGCTTCATTCACTTTTTGGCTATTTGCATGATCACCTGATATTCAAGTCAAAACTTCGAGATACATGAGAAGGATATAAGAGTAGCTCATTACTAAAAATAAAAAGAAAAAATAAGTTTCAAACACAGTCATTACTATATTCCTACTTTTGTTGCCATTTCAGTGACTACATTGCTTGAGATCTAACCAAAATGACTACTATTTAGAGTGTTTCTGTTCAAAGTGTATAGACTGGCAGCCCTGGCACCAGGTGTCCACAACATGGTGCAGGAATTCTGGTCAGAATTAACAGAAGTCATTCATCCTCCAGCTATCAAACCTTATCCTCCCACTAACAGAAATCTACTGCCAGCATAAATTCCCATGGTCACTCTCCCGTATCAAATGGTTTGGCCGCTTCCATTAACTTTGCAGATGTAATACTGTGTGGCAACTCCTTGTAACAGGGCCAGACCAAAAGAAGAGTTTGGCAAAGCGGCTGCACAACCTGGCCAAATGCATCCAGTCAGGCCAGGGAGAGAATGACACCGTTTGTAAAGTGATTTTTCACAGCTGGTCAGGGACAGGTGTGTGTGTTTGTCGATGTGTGCTTGAGTGATGTTACCAGCAGGATCCCTGGCCAGAGGTCGGGGTCATAAATCAAAGTAGGTAATCTCCATAGCGATAAAGTTGGCTCCAGGGTCGCAAGGCTGGTATCAACCTCGAAGAGTTATGTTTCTCTGTACTGGCCACTGACTAACCTGCCTACATTCCCACACAGCAGGCCATGCAGGAACATGAAATCTAATGTGACATGTTATATGAGATGAGGACAGAGAGGGAATTCCTTGCACAGGTGGGAGAGAAAAAAGATAGCCGTCTTTTTGAATTCACTCCTTTCTAACAAGTTTGACGATTAATAGATGCGACGGTCCAGCAGAGATGAGGAATAATGGATTGGTAATATGTAATGTAACTACTCTTTTGAAGTATCCTCCTCGGCACATGCCACAGGTCTGAAAAAGGAGGGTTAGTTCATGGCGGTGATGGCAGCCATCCACTGAACAGTGATTTGTGCTTGTGTCTGGTCAGATTGTGTTTAGAGGGATTCTCACAGCTCTTGTAAATCATCTCCAGCTCCCCTCCTTAAAATGGAACAACATACCATTCTCGCTTTTGTCAATTTGTCTCTCTGACCTCCCTCTTTTTCTCACCCCTGCTCTTCTTTTTATTGTCTCTTCATTCTCTCAGTCTCAGTCTCCGTTTTTTTCCCTGTCTCGTCTGTCAGTGCGCCCTCTTCGCTCAGCCTTCTGTCGGTGCCGAGGCCCCACACTCACTGACAGACAGAGAGAGCATGAAGGCGGCTCTGTCACAGAGCGCAGTGGCACACAGTGGCCCCAGCTCCCACTGTGATGAGCTGATAAATGTCCTAATGAGCCTCCTTACACTTTCACCCACCTGAGATTGATGCTTGCTTCTTCATCAAGGTGCCTAAGAGGTCCTGCCTTAGAAGCCTTTGGTGCAGGACCTAACTGCTTTATTGCCATGGCTTTATCGTCAGATGTGATTCTCAATGTACTGATGACATCTACCTTGAATTCATTTTCAACTAGAGCACTCGGAGAGCGCAGACCTCCGCCAAGCAGCTCGGATTTCCTGCCATTTTATTATTTTATCCACTTTGCTTCAACCGATCACCACCAAAATTTTATCATCTGTTCCTTGTCCCATTATCAACCTTTCCTGATAATTTAATCAAAATCCGTTCGGGACTTTTTGAGTTATTTTGCAGACAAACAGACCAACACCGGTGAAAACATAACCTCCTTGGCGGAGGTAAAAATAGATTGTGAATGTGAATGGTGAAATTTAGGGTTCAGTATCTTGCCCAAGGCTACTTGACATGCAGAGTGGAGGAGCCAGGGATCAAACCATTGATCTTCCCATTAGTGCACAACCTCCTCTATGCCCTGAGCCACAGCTTTTTTTAAATATATAATATTTGTTTGTCTTGTATTCTTTTTTCAGACTATGTCATGATTGGCATTATAAATATGAATTGGTGGGTGTAAGGGGCTAAAATAAAATATGTATGTGGCTGTGTTGGTGGAGAAGTCAAGTCAGAGTTTATAATAGCCCAATATCACAATATCACTAAGTATGTCTCAATGGGTTGAACATAAAATAAAACAATATTGAAAAATAGCAAAATATATAAGAATGTAAAAGGTGAGATAAAATGCATTGAAAACATTGTGACAAAATATTGGAAATATTTAAAACTATGAAAAAAAACTTGCAGCAAATTACAGCAATATAAGGTATGCACATAAAACCTGTGCATTTATACCTGGATACAGGTGGAAAAAAACATTCATACAGGTAGCAACCAGTTACAAAATGATATAGAGGTACGAGAAGACAAGGGGGGGGGGGACGCCATCCCCCTTACTAAGAAAAGAACCCTCTCCCTCTCCCATCCAGGTCTGGACCAAGACACTGTCCTATCCAGACTTAGACCTAAAACCAATCAATTATTGAAAACTATATATTTGACGGAGCATTTGTGTTTTAACCAGGGCAGCACTGTAGCAATGCTTTTGCTACTTGTAAATTCACAGACTAATTGCATGCATGACATCATCTCATGTGATGCCACTCAGCTAGTTAAATCTGTGCATTACAACTCAAGCGAGGGTCCGTCCCCCCTGTTAAAATTTAATTGTACCCATGATGTGTAGTTGCGAGTTTGATGAAAGTGCACATAAAGCCTGGCGAACAAGGGAGCCTATGCAAAACCCTGACACAGACGCATATCAGGATTTTGTTGTTACACCCACTGCAAAGACCTAAGCTCAGTCCTCCTCCTCCTCCTCTTTTGCCTTCTTTCCCCATCACCCTTATTTTTTGCTTCTTTCCGCCCTCTCCCTGTCTTCTATAGACCATATTTATGTGCATCCCCCTTCTCCACTCTGGGATGGATTTAGTGTTGCCATGCTCAATTTCATCAACCGGTTCATCCCCATAGCTCAGAGCCCTTCTTTATGGCCCTGCTTCAGTGGTGTGGTGCGGCGGTGAACTGGCTCCTCCTGAAACACGGGCCTAAGAGAAGAAAGGGCCTGCTGTGTGAGCAGGAAGCTCGGAGGAGGTGGAGCAGAGGGAAGGGGAGGGGAGAAGAGAGCAACCTGGGTGTTCCATGAGAGTGGACCTCTCGGCTGTTATGCTTTCTAATTCCCCTCAGCGCAGAGCAGCAGGGGGGAATAGAGAAGAGAAGGAGCATAAAGGGGAGGAGGATGATGAGAGTGAAGGAATCATGTTTTCACACCGAAGGGAAGCAGGCGGGTGGGCTGAGGGAGCGTCTCTTTGTATATCTGTGTACATCTATGGTTTTATGTCTGCTTCAAGTCTGGAGGCCTAGAGATAGTGATGCCTAAAGTAAAGAGGGAAACAAAATAATGCGAGGAACAGACCATAAGGGATACTTTGAGTTTATTACCACCTGGGCGTCATTGTTTTTTCTTACAGCTAATAAAAACATTGTACCCACCAGTAGTGCTGGGTCATATATCAATGTTATATTGATAATGTGATGAGTCTATTATCAATCACAGTAAAGTGGTGTCATTTTCTGAACCTTCCAGACTGTTCAGGGTGTTGTCTTATTTGCATTTACCCAGCTACCCATAAATGTCATTGTGTAAATTATCAAAGCACCAATAATAGATCCTACAATACAATATTGACATTGAGGTATTTTGTAAAAAATATTGTGATATTTGATTTTCTCCATATCGCCCAGCTCTACCCACATTATTAGTTGCGGAGATCTGAGAACACAGTGACATTGCTAAAAACAAGTCAGACAAGTAAATAAACACAAGTGGTCAGACTATCAGACAGCTTTTAAACAAACCTCCAGGCTACCCAAACTTATTTGAAAGAGGAAAAGGAGGGAAATTATAACATTATTACCCAAACTGTTAATTGTAAACATACATTCCAGTTTACAGAATAACTTCCAGCTTCAACTTAAGCCTGCCATACTGGGTGTATGGTAGGTTTGTAAAGTGCTTTTATCAAAACTCAGATAGTTACCTTGCATGGGAGCAATTTGGGGTTTGGTGTCTTGTTCACATACAAAGTTCAAGGATTCTTTGACATGTGGACAGGAGTTGCTGGGGACTGAACCAACCCTGTGATTTGTGGACGATCTGCTTTACCTACTGAGTCATAGCAGGATTATAACTGTCACTTTGGGTGCACCAAGTCTGTGATTCAGTGATGTCACTGATCATTGCTTACCCTGCTGGACTTTGTTGTAGAAATGTCACTGTGCCCATATTTCAGCATTTCTAAATATGATACTTACAAAGACCAGACACCCCACACATTAAGTTACCAACATACACAGATATTTTTTAGCAAAGCAGTCAGCAAGGATCACCTGTTGAACAACTGAGTAAATACAGAAGATGATACGTAGTTTATAATAAGAGTTGTGTTGTTTTAAAATTCCCGAAATCCTGCTGGAACCCAAACTATCCTTTGTTACAATGCGACAAACATCCATCCATGAACATCCATGAAAAGCTGTTTGCCCATTGGATTGATTTGATGTGATTTCACTTTATTATCAGAATCCACATAAATACAAACATACAAAACATTTAACCAAACAACAAAACCATATTACAAAAGCTACATATCACATCCGACGTTACGAAAAGTGGATGCAGTTCAAACAGTTTAATCGCTCCATATTACATTGCTCTAATCCATGCTCTAATTCGTGCGGAAAAGGTAAATAAACTGAGGGAAAATGCTTAATTTGAATTGGATGGTGAATGGAGGGACTTTTGGAAAAAAGAACTCTAAACTCTGCAGAAGAGAGCTGGAAGTGATTAAACTTCCTAAGAGAGAGATGAACTTCAGCTGGATCTGCATTGAAACCTGATGAAGTGGATAATAAAATAATACTCTCTCACTCATGGCACACCGCACTACTTAAGGGTTTGTGTGCAGTTTTGGACAGTTTTAATATGATTATTTATTCTGTTCAGTACAAAACATGTTTAAAGTGGTCATAATAAGAATTATGGGCAGTGACTATATCAGAAGGCAAACAATTTGAATCATTAGACATTACACATTGTATGATTTTATCCCCCAGGGCCCACACTGGAACAGACAAATCATTTTTACTTACTCTTATATAATAAATCACTAAGTGAATCTCTTAATGTAATTTATCATCAGCAATCACTCAAGATTCACACACATCATACATGTGGACACACACACACACACACACACACACACACACACACACACAGCCTCCTGCTTATGTCTGGATCCAATATACTGTCATTTAGCTCTGGATCTGGAACAGATTCCCATGAAGGGCTCAGGTCCTCTTCTACTCACCCGCCTCCCAGTCTCATCTTGTCTTGCTGGGTGCGGCTCAAACCCCCCTCCACCCTGGCCTTTACCCCCTGACTCTACCTCCCTGATGGCCACTGCACTACTGAGCTGTAACCTCCATAACCGCCAAACACCCCATCATCTGGTTCTGCTTGCCCATCCTGCACCCTCCCCAAGGCCACAGGAAATAGCTGGAGAGTTTCCCTGGGGGTAGAATTAACAGGTGCACCAGTGTTTGTTTCAGCTTTCCATTACCACTGGATAATGGTAATAATAAACATGGCAAAGCCAGGTGGGGTGCTGGCTCTGGCTCTCATTTTGCTTTCTCAGGTTTACCTCATTTTTCAACTCATTTCACCCATTGCTGATTTTCAGTGAAACCTCTATTTAGTGTCTTAGGGAGGGATCCTAACTGACCAAACTGTACTTATGGCTCTCTTTGATTTCTAAAGGGTTTTCCTAAAAAATATGCTGTAGACTGGGAGGGAAAGCAAAATCAAACAGTTGTTTGCACTAACATTATTTGATGTTTGGCTTGGTAGACCTTGTACAAAGGTTTCATTTTTCGACAGGATTTTATTTCACCATGCATCCAAAAGTTGTCATACTTCCTGCTGCAAGAATACACCGATTATTGGAACAAGAGAGAAAATTGGGAAGAAAATGAAAGTGAGCTGTACCAGATTGAAAGTGATTAAGTGATTAAAAAACAATAAATACAGCTTTTTATATTATTATTTTTCAATAGTTCAAATAAACTCATAAATCCCCACTTTTTTATTTACCTCTTTATGCCCCTGCACCGGCAACAGCTATGGCTGGAGGCATTATGTTTTTGAGTTGTCGATCTGTCCGTCTGTCTGTACCATTCTCATAAACTCATGGTCGCAAGGCTGCCTTGGGGAAGTTTTTTCAAATTTGACACAAATGTTCACGTGGACTCAACAAGGAACTATTAAGAATTTGGTGGTCATATGTCAAGGTCACTGTGACCTTGCATCCGTCTCATTCTTGTGAATGCCATATCTCAAGCTTGTCTACAGGGAATTTTCAAAAATTTGGCGTGAATGTCCATGTGGACTCAAGAATGGACTGATTAAAATATGGTGATCAAAAGTCAAAGGTTAAGGTCAATGTGACCTCACAAATTATAATTTTGGCCTTAACTCAAGAATAATACTTATAACAAAATTTCATACAGATGTCCAATAGATTAAAATGAAGAAGTGATGTAATTAAAGTCAAAAGGTAAAAGATCAGCTTTACTGTGACATCATAATGTTCTGCAAAAACACTTTTCTGGCCAGTATTCAACAACATAACTCAAGAACAGGAGGGAAAACATTTGGTTGTAAAAGTGAAGTAATAAAACTGTGACACTAATCTTGGGTGCCCACCTTGAAACTGTGCTGATTGTATAGATCTTCTCTGCTGTTAGGTTGAAGATGTGTGTGAAGCATCCATGTTTTAGAACATGTAGCTTTTTTGCAGAACATACATATTTGAATTATTGTCTATGTCATGGCTATATGTGACTCTGGACAGACATAGATGTAAATTGTAACAGCAACTTAACTGGTTTGCAGAGGCATTCAACCGTGAGGCAGTAATTCTAGTTAGAAAAGGAAACTGAAAGCAAAAAGCCCAGACAGTATTGAGCCTTTAGGCTTATAGGTGATCTTTACCATAATGCAGATGTTGCCTGAGGTGCCACTGGATGGCAAACTATAGAGATGTAAGATGATAGCTTTGTTTGCATTCAAGAGCTGTTGGTGATCTCAGAAGTTTTAGTTTGCCGAAACCCCTCTCTCTCCTCTAATTGGCAGCCATTTTCCTCAGCTGCCATTATAGCAGGTAGATCTGCCATCTTGTTCTCATGTTACCTGGGATCCCCCTTAAGTGAGTCATCAGATTGGGTAATAGCGGGAGAGAGGCAGTTTAATGGCATACAAGGTCGTTTTGGAGGGTCGAAGGTGGGAGGTCAAATGTTGCCATAATCCCAGGCTCCAGGTTCAGTCCATAAATAAGAGCTCAGCAGCTGGGAAGGAGGGAGGGGATAATTGATTTGAAGGGAGGGGGCATATTTCACCTGAAGAGGAAGCAGAGTTGACAACCATCCAACGAGTTTATAACCATTGTTGGATTAGCACCTCTGGTGTGGGAGTTGGTGAGATGCAGTAATGTGGCAGAATTTCAGGGATTAGTGATGTTAGGAAGAATAAAATGATTCCCACAAGAGATGCTACTGGGGATTCTGTCTTTCTGTCTTAACCATGTAATATTTTGGGTCCCTGCAGATGCACAAACCAGGTGCTGATTGTTTGCAGAAGGCAAGAGTAGACTTTATTGATAGTGCTGCATTGTGTTTTACATTGGCTAATATATTTTTTGCAGCAGGTAATATGAGACTTGCTGGGATTAGTACAGATGAGGTTAACTGTAAAAAGAAAAGGAACAATAGAAAACTTGTAATGTCGAAAAGGCCACAGAAAAATAGAAAGGAAGGCAAGCCGTAAAGACATAAAGACAGACCCAGTGAAACTTTGTGTGTGTGTGTGTGTGTGTGTGTGTGTGTGTGTGTGTGTGTGTGTGTGTGTGTGTGTGTGTGTGTGTACATTAAATTCAACCATGTTTTGCAACCAGCCAGCCCCCATAGAACTGACATGTCTGTGATTAGACAGTTTATGTCTCACTGGCTTTTATTCCCTTACACTACATTCATCACACAACATGATTCAATCTCAGCGTTTGCTCGCAGACAACAAACTACACACTGATAAGGTCACATTTTTGCACTTGTTTTCATTGATAAACATGTTTTGATTGGCAGAACAATCTCACAGACAGACTGAGACCTGCAGGATATCAGGAGAGAGCGAGTGAGTGACTGTTTCCTGTATAGACAGGAAGTGAGGGCTTTTATGAGGGCAGTGCATTGATTTCCCTAGCATGCCAGGTCTGGGAGAGCAGAGAAAAGAGCCGCTTCCTGTGGAGAAGAATGCCATGCCAGCTATCTGACTCTCAGCAATCTCACAACTAGTGTGAGAGGTTGTGAAAGTAACACTGGACTGTTGCCGTGTGGGCTGCTTTCTCAGTGACCTGTACCCGGAGGTGGAAAAAAGAGGACATTTGTTTGTTCAGAAAGAGTGTGCTGTCGCTACAAACTATGTGCTTGAGTAAAGAGAGAAACAAACGGGAAAATAACTTAATGACTTACTGCGCTTTATTCCACGTACAGCCTTTATCAGGGTGCTTTACATGGTAGTTAAGAGTGTATCTATGAAGACTAGAAACATGGATGTTCACTCTCTATAAAGCACACTACATTTCCATCATAGAAATTTCAAAACAAGACACACATCAAATATTAAAAAAATAACAAAAACCTTAGCAGTTACATCTGTCCAACTAATCCTTTCAGCCAGAAATCTCTGACACAGTTTTTTTTCATAAGCGATTATCAAATAACAACAAAGACTAAAGTTAATTTGTCTTTGAAAAACAACCTCATTTAATCCCTGTATTCTTGCTGTCAAACTTGCAATACATAGTCGGAGCTTTGCCTAAATCTTCTAACACCACCCAACTAAACTCCTGTTTCCAGGATAACTGAAATGCTAGCTTGGGCTTTAGTTAATGAACTTTGTCTTGAACCACCATCATTTTCTTGTGGGTGTCCAGTTGGTTCAGAAATGAGAGAGATGCTTCACTCCTTAGCTACTTTCATTATCAGCTCCAGAAAAAGAACGTTGCACATTTCTTTTTTACCACTTGCGGCGAGCGAGTTGCTAGACTTTCTGTAGCCTAACGAGACATTTTACCTGTCCCGGGTAATCAGGTAGTCCTTGTTGTCGAGCCCTGCAGTTGTTGGCATTCGCATGACCAAGTTCTGCTCGCAGAATTTTCTGAAAGGTTTCCTCTTGTAGATTTCATGTGTACTGTGCGTCTAAGTGCAACACCATGAATGCCTTTGAAGAGAAACTAAAAGTTTCCAACTTTATCCCAATATGTTTGATTATACCTGATAAAGACTCAGCTATCTTTTGTGAGTAGTTTAGTGTGTATATTGGTAACTTCGTTTGTTGTTTGTTTTTTGCCATTCTGTAAAATGGGCTGATGTAGGCTCTGTGCCGAAATATGTTAAATGAATAAAGACAAGACTCCTCCAGTATGTCAGGTAATTTTGCTGGGTTATTTTTTACATTCAGTTAGATTGGATGAAAGAGGGAGGGATGAAGAAAGTGAAGTAGCATTCCGCTACATTAGGACGTCTTGTACTGGGTTTATTCCCTTGAGACCTCCTCCATCCTTCCTTTCTTCCTTTCCCCCCTCCCTGCTCTCTTTACCTCATACTCCTCTCTCAACTCCCTCACACTTGTATCATCCTCTATTTCTTAACACCTCACGTCCTCCCCCTTGCTCCCTTCCATCCCACTCTCCCTCACCTTCTTATCTGCCTACATCTTTCCCTCCCTCCATCTCTGTCTCTCCACCCATGGTTCAGGGCTCGAACCCGTGTCCTCCTCCTCCTCGACAGCTCCTCTGTGTTAGCCGGTGGTCTCTTGCGAGGTCCCGGAAGGATTGATGGTATTCTCCTCCTGATCGTCCAACAGGCCGGAATAGATGGCTGACGCAATTCTCTCAATTACCTCAGGGAGGGAGGAAGGCCAAAATAAGACGAAAGGAGGGCCACCCCCACATGCACTCATATACAGTATATGTATGCATATGTGCAAATCACCAAAGAAGAACACTATCTGCATCATCTGTTGGGCTTTGTTCCAGGAAGGACGAAAAAAAATTACTTGGGGAAAGTCACTCTGTATGTGGTGATTGGCTGTTTACATTCCCTGAGCTCTTCAAAGCCCCCCCCCCCCATCCCTTATGTCAGAGGTGAAGGGTCAGAGGTGAAAGGCGAGGTTGCGGGCTGTCTCTCCTGGAGGAGAGGAGCTGGTGTTGGAGGTCCCCTCGCCCAGCCCCTCCGTTTAGTCTGAGAGGAGAGCCTCCTCCTTCTCCTCCCCTCCTGCACATCTGGCTGCCCCCAGAACGCTCATTTGGAGGGAAAACAAGAATGTTTTTATTTCCCAGGAGAGAAGAAGAACTCCAGAGTGAAACCACAGAGTTAAAACACAGAGAGGCATCCTGGGCCCTCACACAGCCTGCTGCTATGCTATTGCTGTGATGGCGAGAACCTTCTCTACTCTCTTATGCTTTCTCAGTCTCTCTTTTCTATGCTCCTTGTGTTTGTTTTCTTTCTTAATATGTCCATGTATCTGAACTTTTCTCCTTTTCTAGTCAAACCAACAGACACAAAAATCACCTATCTCCTAAAACTTAAGTTCACACACAACTAATTTGCATTAACAATTTTTGTAGGAAACATATTGCCATCTAGATAATGTTTCTTTATCAACATAATGCTTAAGTGTTTATTTTGACCATATCTGCAAACTGTTCATGCTCATGCTGTACTTATCCATAAAACATTCACTGGATCCTCATGATTAAGATGCCGATGAACACCTTCATTGCGCCAAGTAGGTGGAGTCTGCATACCATTTGACAGTTATAGTAGCCAGTAGATACACCAGATCTGCAGCTTAATATTAGCAGCAAGAGTGGCATTTACGTCACCGTGACCACATGGCACAGACAAACACACACAAGACAAGGAAGACTGATAAAACAGAAGCCTGATGAACCCCAGTCAGGCTTATATACAATCATATTGTGAACATGGCTGTCCATGCTGGCAAGTATTTTTCAACGAGGAAAGCTGCTGTGGCTTTTGCTCTGTAAGCTGACATTGTTCTTTGTTTTGTCAGCTGACAATAACATGGTTGCTGCCACTGGCTGACAGATTACACTCCTATTTCCCGGCCCTCTTCATTACTGTACATGTGAAGCAGTGCACTGGCACACAGAAATGGAGCTGACCCAATGTCAAGTATCCAGATTTTTCTCTGATATCATCCATTGGGCTTGGTTGTAAATAAGGGCTGGGTGATAAACAGCAATACTATTTTGGTACCAGACATGTCCATTACATAGTGTAATGAGAACTGTCAAAGATATCTGCCATTACTCGTCTTTTATGTGTTTATTGTAATCTTTGATCAGGAAGTTTCAGAATGAAATCACAGTTTTAACAATCTTTGACTATTGTATTCTAAGCTGTGTGCATGACAGCATTTAGTTATTGAGAACTTTGTAGTCTAGAATTTAAAAAAAAATCCCAACGATATCCAGCCCTTGTTTTTCTATTTATTTATAGCCAACTCAGTGCACTTGATCACATTTAGTAGAAGATTGTGGTCTTGGGTAAATATTGAAAAAGTCAGTGCAGACTTAACATGTTGCAGTAACTTTTTTTTCCAACCAAAACCACAATCTGTCCCCAAGGTAACAACACGTAGGACCATGAAGCAAACCCTGGGTCAAAACCCTGCAATTGATTTTTTTTACACTAGACCATCCGCCCTGATATGGTCTTCATGACTTCTGTGCTGTACGAGTATATCACTCTTCAGAAAGAACGATTGTAGACATCTTTAGTTATTCTGGTCTCCCATCAAAAAGTGATTTGCTTTGTTTCAGCTGCAGCCAAATGCAATCAAAAGCCAATTTCTTAAATTTACAAGCAGCTCGCCAACCTTCTCCCTCCCTTGGAAACACGTTTGTCTGTGGAACCTCTCTGACTGTCTTAACACATGTGCATACAACACACACATGCACTCATGCATACACAGCTGTGCTCTATTACGGCAATGTACAGTAGCCATCTCTCCACCCCTCGCCTCGAGCCCTCTCTGTGACTGTTATTGGAAATGTAGCGCTGCTACGGGAGCAAGCTCATGGCGGATTTATATGACACAGGTGCACGCTCTGGAAAGCACTCGTGTACGCATGCACACACACATACACACATCGGGAGGCACGCGAGTGGACCAGCCCGCAAAGACTAGATCTAATGTCAGCCACTTAATGTCTACACCACTCACAAGTCACAACACACTTCAGACTTCCACACACACACACTCACATATGTGTCTGAACTGCTTAGAGCTGTATCCAAACCAGGCTGAAAGTATCACCCAGCTCCTCTCGTTTCTGCCGCCTGGTTAACCTCATCTGATTCTGATTTTTGACTTTGCGTATTGAATATGACAAAAATGTCTTTAATTTTAACTTAATATATTTTCTTCTATGCCCTCGATGTCTAGATCACTCCCTTTTGTTCTGGGAATATGCCAGGCATTTCCTCTGTGTGCTATCCCAGTTTTCCAATAAGAGGGAGGCCGGAGGTATGTGCTGGGCGGGCTGGGCTCACTTTCTCTCTGGCGTTCCTCGACGGTCTAACGGAGGCAGGAATACCGGGGATACGGTTTCCCTCTGGAAAACAGACAAAGACATTCCAAGGAGGGACGGCTCGAGTGCCTACACAGCAATAATGTCTGCTGAAGTTTCTAGCCACGTAGACTACCTGTGGATCTCGCTGGGTTTAAGGTTTTTTAGTAGCGAATAGACCAGATGGGAACCCCATATTTCTTTACCGAAGAAACTGATTTTGAAGTAATTTAATGCAGCATTACCCAACTATCTTCCTAAAACCCAAAATGTCTGATGGAAGAACTGTGTTTGAATACATTTTGCTCCCAGGGTATCACTGTTTAGACATAATTTGGATCTCAAGCTGAAAAATGTGAAACCCTTGACCTAAAGAGATTGCTGCTGTACACCCACATGTGGTAATGTAGTGTTAGACATATGTATCTCGTCAGCCCATCCATTCTGATGTGCATCCCACTATATTGAAAAGCAGAGGGCAGGGAGGCTCCCTGTGAGCCACATGGTACTGATTTAGCCTGTTAGTGTCAAGCGCGTGTTTTAATGAACAAGCAGGTTGTGGTGTTTTTACTTTTTGTGTGTCATGGGGGTGAGGTTATGTTGCTCGAGGTTGTTCCAGGGTCTACATCTGGATTTGAGGACAGTAATTGTGGGCAGGAATGTGTGTTTGTACACCTCAAATACAGCAGCAGCAGAGTATCGCACATCTTAGATTAGTGGTGAGATAGGGCATACAGCAGATATGAAAGCCACTGTAGATGTCCCATCACAGTGCATCTGTTTTGAAATAATACTGCAGAATTGTGCAGTTTGGAGGAGGAGGAGCGACAGTGTAGTAGCAGTACAATAAACACTGTCTTAGAAAATGTGACAAAAATGTTTCTTTTGGAATACAAAATGTCTTTTGTTGAGGTATTCCCATGTAGTACTGTAAGATTAGATGTGAATTAGAGCTATGACCAGGCTCAAAAAATCATGCCTGACTCTACAAGAACCCACATTGTGTCTGTCCGAGCCTGAACCCCAGCAGCAGTTTTAGGATTAAAAACTCCAATTTCCACTATAAAAAAACAAACAAACAAACAGCTTACATACCAAGTGTATGCTTATAGCTACAGCGTGCAGTTGGTACTTTGGCTATTTGGGGCAAATCAGCACGAATTGCACACATAGTCCAGCAGTTGAATTTGCATAAATGATGTGGAGTCAAAATTAACTTAATTTTCTATCTGAACGCGCCTTAACAAGTTAGTTTTTGTACCTCTACAAGTTATGCCTTCAAAAGTACAATTGTGAATCCTCTGTCACCTCTCTGCCCTGTTTGTTGCTATGAAACACCAAGGAGTGTGACAATGTGTCGGCATTTGACAAGCTGGGAATGAGAACAGGTTGACAAAGAGGCTTTCAAGCACAGATGATCATCTATTTCTGAATGAATATGTATTCTGAGGTTATTTTGGTATGTAAGGAACTGCCCTGGCACTGCAGTGTGCCATGTTTGAACAATGGCAGCGGTATCACCAAACTTGTTCATCTTGTTCTGGTTTTAAAACTAGAAATAACATGAGTACACACAAAGATACAGTCAACACTTCCACTTTTATGTTGTCATAGTTTTCTGATTTTCAGTGTGTTTTGAGTCATCAGTCAAAATCCAACACTTTTGTTCATACTTTATTTGAGTTAGTATTTGAACAGCAAAAAAAAAACAAACGTGTGTGCTGATGAGAATTACAAACAATGTATAATCTCACTTTGTCAAGATAGACACTGAAGGAATTGTTACAGCCTTTGCCTCTGCATTTAAACAAACATTAGCTTCAGATGCCACTGCAGCGCAGACAGCAAGCTCCAGATATCTGGGGTGTGTCGTAACATGTCATTAAGGAATATTGCATTTGATGTCATCCAAGTTTGAGCATTAATGCTCATACATTGTATGTTTACATTAGGTCAGGATGATCCTCTGCCAAGTGCAAGCATACAAATCAGCTGCAGAATCAACAACAGAGATATTATTCAATAATTTGTTGCCGACATTGTCAATCATGGCAGATAATTGTTTCAGCCGTAGGGTCTTTGTGTGGTTGCGTGTACTTGACGTAACTATCAGTGTTGATTCAGGCATGGAAAATTATTAATCGGAGCCTTTTAGCGTGAAGACAACCGCGCATTTAACTGTTAGTTGTCACCGCACCTGTATGATGTCATTACTGCAGGTGTTTCTTAGCTCCATTTAGATTGTGTGTGTTTACCAGATGCTTATCTGTAGATACCTGCTTTGCATCATTTTTTAAAATAGCTCCGTGAGTGTGTGAGAAGAGAAAGAAAAAGACACAGGAACATACTGTAGATGCTTATCGGTGCTGCCTAATCACTACCATGTGCTTTTATGGCCACTTGGTGTCTTCGTTGAGGCTGCTGGAATCCCAGCGATTAGCCTCCCTTAAATTTCACACATGGCCCCTCGTGTTCGTCACATAAACTGTCCCACTGAAAGAAGACCCCGTCCAGTTCTGGCCTCGCAGTTTGAGTCCTTTACAGTGCCTGTGGCTTTTACTGCCTCGGACCTCGACCTGCTCACTCTGGTGGTCCACAAGCCTGGGAACCAGCCTCTCTGCTCAGACACACACACACACCCACACATACACACACACAGACACACACACTCACAGTAAAAAAAAAAATACTGGAGATCATATTTCCTTTGTTCAAAATGATCTGCTTTCATTTTTATTTTGGTAGAAGGCAGAGCTGCACATTGTGAGTTTTTGTTTAATTTGGCGTGGATTATTATTTTGCCTAATTGGTTTTTAACGAGCTTTTAACTCAAGTATGTAAAGAAGCCGGCCTGGTTCTGTACCACCCACCCACAAGGTCCACTCAAGGTTAACCCCAACCATGCCTGCATCTTTGCTCCCCTGTTCTCCCTCAGTCCCTCTCCCTCTTTAACTTTCTCAAATTAGCTTTAATGGCATGACGACAATTGAATACAGGCCTGCTAAAGCAGGGTGTACAAGGTCTATAATGTAACCATAGAGTGATGCAGTCCTTTTACTGTACATTAGTACAGTTTTGAAGTACTTACTGAAGTACTGTCATTTTTTTCTACTTAATACTTTTTCTCTGCTAACTTTCAGAGGGAAAAATTGTACTTTTTACTTCCCTATACGTCTTACAGCTAAAGTTACCATTTACTTTGCAGCTCTCCATTTTACATACCATGATGCCAGATGCCAGCAGTTAAAATTGGCTCCACCCTGACCAGTTACAACATTTAATAGCAGATTACACATTAATGTACTAATGGTAATACAAATTATAATGTACAGTAGCCTATATGATAGTAAAATAACACTCTAAATAGCCATTTTGCATGTTGAGTGCTTTTGACACTTAAAGTGGCTATAATTCATAATTTTATAATGATGTATCAAATGACAGTTTGAAACAGTGGAAAAGGTGCCGCTCGTGTCTATATTATACTGTAGTTAACTGAACCTAAAGTTAAAAACTAAAACTAGGCGTGAAAAAAAGTTTTAGTTTACTGAAATAAAAATAAAAACTATACAATATAAGAAAAATTAAACTAACTGAAACAATATTGTGTACTTACAAATATAGCTAAATGAAATAAAAATATACTGGAAATGTATTTAGTATAACCCTTAACTATAAATACTAAACTGAAATGAGTAAACACACTCTAAAAACTGTCTGAAACTAAACTCAAAATTTGGAAAGAAAAATTATGAAATAAATAAAAACTAGAGAAAATTACAAAACTAAAATAATTGTAGGAGCCTTGTATTGATGAATTCACAGAGAATCATCCCCTGAATCTGCACAGTAATTTAACAACAAAAACAAAAAAAGCAAAACAGTGCAAAAACAAGACATTCTGTCTTTTGTTGAGCTGTTTATGGTCTCTAAATCAAATGTGCACCTGCGATGCATTTTCTAATGTCTCCTCACTAGTTTAATCATCTCATATTATTAGTTACAGTTTGCATGAATCACTACCAAAGAGAGACCGGATAGCAGCTCATATTTCTAAGGTAAACCCACAGTTTGCAGTTTTTCACAGTAATGGTATAGTCTTATCTGTAGCAAGTAAAGCTACAAAATGCTATTTTGATTTCATTTTTAATATCGCAGCCCCCATTTGCATTTAAATGTCAGGCTGAACTCAAATTGTTCAAAAAACATCATGAGCATCCCTTAATTATATGAGAATTAGCAGAAGGTAAGTGTGCCAGCAGTTTTGATTTCCCCAGATCAGTCTGGGTTTAGGAGAGCTGACTTAACATGACAACATGATCCTGATTGTGAAGGTAATGGAGGCTGCAAGTGCCAGTTATGGGTTGTAATGGAAAAGTTGTAGTCAAGGGTGATTTACAGTAAAACAAAAACAAATGAAACCTGAGGAATAAAGAGTAAAGCTTGCCTTTGGTGTCTTTACATCCCCTTGTGTATAATAAACTCAGTACGATGAGGGAGCCTTTTATCACAGTTTACTGATACATAAAGAGGAATTGTTGTTGTTGCATGAGTGCCTCACTCAAGCTGCTGCCTCCCTCTCAGTCTAAACTGTTATCTTATCAAAACAAAGGATTCTTTGAATATTTAGATGCAGGGAAACACCCTCAGGCAATTGTGTGTGTGATAGGAAGGAAAATATTTCCCACTAAGTCTCGGCGAGTGTGCCTGGGGGAAATTCAAAACACTCATGTCGTTTGTTCTGTACAGCACTCCCTGCCAACTGTCGCTAGTGTGTATAAAGTGCTTTTGTTTCTTGTAAATTTTTGTTCATGTTTGCGTCCATAGCTAGGAGTGTTCCAGTTTGGAAGTGCATGCAGTTTTTGAGGTTTTTGTTCAATAACGTGCGGTGTAGAGACAGAAAGATTGTGTGTTCTATGTTTGGGAAAGAGAAAGTGAATGAGAATGACAGATCTTTTTTTTTTTCATAGTACATACCTCAGATCACACTGGCTCTATTGTTCAGAGGCTGGTTACAGCAGAGATGAATTGTTTAACCCTGTCTTACTACACTGCTGGATCGACTTTATAGTTTGGTCTACAGTATTTCTTAGTGTGTGTGCATGTTTATGATGTGGTGTGTGTGTCTGTGTGCGCGTGCAGGTGCATGTTTTCATTACTCAGAATGTTTATGCATGCTCATACAGCTGAAACGCTGGAAATTCATGGTTGTAGATGCCAAGGCCTTTGGCCAGCAGCAGCAGATGAAATATTAAGTGGTTCCACTGATTTATGCAGCATTACCGAGAGTTTGACAGAAGTTGTACTCGACCGTGAGGAGGAAACAATGAGGTTCCTGGATAAAGTTTGCTGGTATACACATACCCACATGCACTGAACACATGACCACCCACCTGTTTACTGCCCAGCAGCTTACCTTTCTTTTGACTGCGTTACATTGAATTTCAAATCAGACTTTTTGAGCCTGTTCTCTTTTCTCAATCATGCCTCAGCAGGAGCCTCCTTTGAGCAAAGATTACCAGCTGATTCATGCTCTAGCACAATCATTCTTATGCATTGAAACACCAACCTGGTGTCGCTATGTCATGTTCATGTTGAATGATGATGTAGTGCATGGTGTATGTGCAGTGCCAACGTTCAGTGCCAGTGCAGGATATAGTGTGCAGAGAACAAGGGTGTGGAGGGCATATAGTGGATGGGCCCATCTGGATTTCCTGCAGATCGATGTTCATTTCCAGTTGCAGACCAACAATTAATTTGTCTGTTTTGTTTTGTTTTGTCTTCATAACCCTAACCACAATTTTTCCCAAAATATATCAAGTGTATTACTTGCCTAACCTTACTTTAACCCTACCGTAGTCACCATGCACTGAAATTGTACCAAAAAAAAAGAATAATATTGTTAAATAATATTGTTATATATAATATGTTGTCACAGGATCATCAAATATCAACACTCTGCTTGTTGATAGGTTTGTAAAATGTATGCTAACTTCAAGAAGAATTTTACTGCTGGAAAGAAAACATTCATAAAACTAAGCTGTCAGGCTGTGCAACAGAAAGATGCAGTAGCTTTTGAAATTAGTACTGCGGGACCAGAGAAAACCGATAAAAGGACTGTGGCATTTGCCTTTGCTCAAAAGGTAGAAAACCTACAGCTACCAGAATGCACTGCGCTGCATTAACCCTATGGGCCCGAACGATGCATAGTGCATCCAAATTCACACCTGTTCTTTTCTATGGATTTTCTCCGCAACTGTGCGTCATAGCGAGAAGCCACGCATATCATGTGAAACAGTGAAATCGTAGCTTTCCGAGAAGACCAAGCACTTGTTGGTAGTCCAGTGTTTTCACAGCGAAAAAAAAAGATACATTTACACTAAAATTATGTATAACAGAGCTTTCATACAGCTCTGCACACACATTACTCTTGGATGGATTACTCGCGAATGCAGGGTTGCACAGAAATGCCACACATACCACATGAAAGCGCAGGACCAGAGATTTCCAATGACACCACATACACATCATTGTGCTGTGCATCCCATTACGCTATAAATACAGATCAAGTGTCTACAAAATAAAAACCTGACGAATTTCTTTACAATCCATTATACAGATCTTGTTATCAGTCACTTCACATAGTGAGGAATATCGTATTTTACCATGTCTTAGGCTTGCGTGTGTTTCTCCGCACTTCACCTTTGCGCACCCAGACGACTGTAGCCTAATTATGCATGCATGACAGGGCCGTAGTCACCATATACATTGAGGGGGACATGTGTCCCCCCCATGCCTAAAATGACCCCCCAATATATAACTGAAACTGAAAAACAAATATTATCTTGGAGGACATCATTGCACTTGGTTGACTATTTTTCTATTATTTTAGATGTAAATATTGCATGTTTCTTTCAGATAAAACACATTTTGACTTGTGAATGAGTCAATGGAATTTCTTGCAATAATGAAAAAATACTGGCAATCATGTCCACCTGGCACAAACCACATGTTTTGGACAGCTGTGAAGTGACAGAATGTCCCAGCATCATGGTTCTCATATTGCCAGATTCCAGAGAGTCTCCCCTCTTCATATATGGTAGAATATGTCATTTTCCAACTTGCTATGCTGAGATACATGTCAAAATGTAAGAATTTAGTCATACAGATTATTTTTTTTCATTGATATAAAAATTAATATAAAATACAGGCACACAGAAGGACATGAAATGATGGCAAATCTGGTTAGCCCAGATTGTCCTGAAAAAAAAAACAAGATATAGCATGTGTATGTAGCCTTTAGAATGACTGTGATATGAGCTTAAAAGTATAGGCAGTAAAAATACCCCAAAAAGGCCTAGGGCCCATAGGGTTAAACCAATAGACGCTCCTACTAGTGGGTGATGTAATGGCAGCTTGTCCATTTTGACACAGGAAAGAATATGGCGACCAGCTGGTAACAAACAATCTCGTATTACAGTTAAACGGTAAGCTAAAATATGTTTCTGAAAACGTGAGGTAAGAAATAGGCAACGTAGTAACAGAGATTTGGCTCATATTTGATCAGCGCTGCGTAGTTTTGCAGTTTGATCTCAGTTTTTTCAGCCTCTGTTTTTACAATGCAGGAAACAGTATGGTACCCACTTAATGTTTTTAGATTCTAGTATTACAGCTAAACAGTGCAGTAAGATATGTTTCTGGAGACTGGGCATATGAAGTAACAGAATCTTGGTTTATATTTGATTAGCAAAGCCTAGTTTTACAGTTTTGTTTGTGTTTCTTTTGAGGTCTCTCTTCATCCAGTTCTATAATCTTTGTACCCTTTGTATCCACCAACCCGAGAGTCAGTGAAAATCTGCCAAATTTGAGCAAATCAGCAGGGAGAACTGGGCGCTGGTTATATGGCGTTTACCATAGTTAATTTACACACACTACCCACATTCCTTTAATACAAAGCATCGGCAAGTCGCCCATTCAGAAGGTTTATAACAGTGGTTAGAGCTATTTTAGGCTTATTCAGGCTTCTAACACTTTTACAGCATAACATCTTAATAGGTCTGATAATATCAAGGACAAGGAAAAAAAATGTTGCTTTGCTTAAAACGATAAAGAGAATAAAAAACAAATTACCAAAGTTGTTGATAAATTTCAGCATTGCACTGGAAAAAAGATTGAACCACACGCTCACAATCCACAAAGACCTCTGTCCAATATTTTGGACCTACTGCCCTAAAACATAGAGGGGTTGCTCAGTTTGTTGCAAACAAACAGGTTTGTTGTTCTGTAATTCTCTCACCCTCAACCCGTCAACTCCATCCCGCTTTCTCAGGAGGAAGTGGGCTGTCCTCTGAGATGAAGACTTCCTTTAGTGACTCCCACTGCAGCTCCACAGGAAGGGCTGAAGGAGAAGTGTAAGGGCAGAGTTAGTGCACCCTCAGGCACCATCACTAGGATGCATCCATTTAGTTTTGGAGGGAGGCAGGGCAAAGATGGTGGGAAGGGATTTGCAGAATGGGATAAGATTGAGTGAAGGAGACTGAGTGGGAGAACGTGTGAGAAATGGATGAGGTAAAGAGAGGGAGGAAGGGAAGAGATGGATGGGTAAATTTTTTTATATACATCCGTAATGATCAGGAAAATAGAAATGGTCACTACTGGTAGACCACCTTTGGCCTTGATAGCATTGTAATAGTTACTCTTTTGTAGCATCTCAGGTGTTAAAGCTGACCATGCAACTATCAGTGTCTCATGCAGCTGCCAGTTGTTGATGAGTTGATCCGTCTGTGCTCAGGAGCTTATAAGGCCAAGGTTATTTACATCTTACATTACACCTGAAAGCATGCAGGTGTAACCTTGTTTTTCTGTAATAGAAGGCAAGATATCTTATTGTTCTGGTCATTGTTTGGGCTTTAAGAAAAACTTGGAATTCACGAAAACCACGTCTTCAACCATTCTTAGTTGATTCACAAATTCAAATAAATGATTTTTGTACGTTATTAATTATGTACTGGCAGAACTAAAAAAGGGAGGAACTGAACTTTTGTCGTTTGTGTTCAAAGAGAAGAAAAGATAAGTTTCAGGACGTGTTTAAATGGATGTTTCAAAGATTTTTTCCACAGTCAATGACATAAATTGAGTTTAGCACATTTTAAGTTTCATAGACATGATTTAACATGGGTGTCACCAGTGAAAAACGACCACCAAAAACAGTCTTTACAGGCTTTTACTGGCTTGTGGGTCTCTGTCAGTTGACGCTATTACAAGTTACCTCCACAAAGCTCCTGTACCATTTTAACTTTCCGTGTGTATTTCATGGGATAAAAGTGCAGACTTTGAGAACCTCTCTCGAGAACCTTTGACGCACAGATTGCCATATGTGAAGAATTTGCAAAGGTCAGCATGAACCACTGAAACTGGCCGAACTTCACCGCTGCTTTATTATCCTTGTAGCCCTCTGGGTGTTTGACTGTGGAACGATGTGGAACAACAGCCACAAGACTGCAGAGTCCCTGCTGGAAATCTATCTCTCCCTCTCTCTCTCTCTCTCAGTCTCACTCTCTCATAGCCAGGGGTGAGGCATCTGTTTCCTATGCTCAACATGTTGGAGGCACTACATTCAATACACACGCATACACACTCTACTGTTTACACTACTCCTGTCTTATCTTACACACTGGACACATCACAGGAACATTTCAAAAACACACACCTCTGATGGGCCCAGAGATGGTGTGTGTGTGTGTGCGCGTGTGTGTGTGTGTGTGTGTGTGTGAGAGAGAGACAGACCGAGAGAGAGAGACAGACCATGGAGCGACCATGGGCAGTGTTTTGATGACACTGGCTGGTAATTGCTTGTCCTTTTCAGTGTCATTTGGCCCTGAGTTTTGTGTTAATGTCCGGATGTCATCACCTCAGTATCAACAGGGACACTGCTCTCATCTGATCTGCTCTCTCTAATGATAACACCAGCAAGCGTGTGTGTGTGTGTGTGTGTGTGTGTGTGTGTGTGTGTGTGTGTGTGTGGATGAGAGAGATACCGTGAGATTCCTGAGGTAGCAGAGCTACATTTATTGAGATCTGAGTTTGTGGTGATAGTGCATCGGCTTTTCTGTGCTTGTGTGAGTTTTTCATTTTGTCATTGAGTCATGACGACGCATTTTTGTTGACAAGCAATATGATGCAGCATGATGGAAAAGTGATCTTAGTGAGAACATAGCAGAGTAGATATTTCATGAATCTGTATTTTATTACCAACCTGACAAATTTATAAAATTAAAAAAGCCTCTCTGACCAAAATGGGCAAGCAGAATATTTAACTGTACTGTCAGCCAAACAGAATACAGCTCATTCATTTTAAGGGTCATCTCGTTAAACGCCCTAATGAAAAACTGCATCTTAATGTTAGTGTGGTTTATTTCAAGGCTCCTCAATTTAAAAAAGGGTCACAGTATGGCAGAAGATTCAATGTAACACTGATGTTCTTTGTCAGTGTGGCATCAATACTGATTTTTTTCAGCCACACTTTGAAAGCATCTACTGACTGATATTTTTATTAAAACAGTTAACTGTTACCTATAATGTCAGTGTTACTGACCTTAAAAAATTACTTCTAATATCATATCATTGATATGAAAGGAAAGATAATCTCATATCTGATTATAAACTTGTATAAAAGAAGTATGATACAATTTATTGAGATAAAATTCATATAAGAAATAATTAGTGTTTGAACTGCAAGACCAAAACTAGGATTCTCAGTTTTAAACAAATTTGACAATTTGAAATTCATTTCATGACTAAAATGTATATGTCATTTACTAAATAACTAAAATGAAAATCCTTGCCAAAATCAACACACGTGTGTTTACTTTCAGTCATCATCTGTGTAAAACAATAACAGTTGTAACCAAAGCACCTCAGGCATGTGAGTGTATGTCAGTTTTTTATATGGTTATATTGGTTATATTTGACCTTACTTCTGATATCAGACATTCATAGATGACTGCTTTGATGATTTCCCAGGTTTTGGCTCACTCATCTTGATATTCGCTCATCTCTGCTTATTTTTCATGTCACGACTTTATTCTGCCTCCAGTTCATGGCCTTGTTCTTCTCTTTAACCTTCCATGTCACCATGTTTGTCATCCAATTTTCCATCCTTTTATCCTTGTAGTTCTCACTTTCTTTCTAATTTCTCTCGTACACATTGATGTTTTAATGATGTAATAGAAGCCGGAGGATGAGGCTGGCAGCAGGAGCAGTGTACAGCAGGTGATCGCAGATAGCTGATTTGAAAATAAATTCCCACAGGAAACTTGTGTGTGTGCCTGTGTGCTTCAGGAAATGGTGAGTGTGTGTGTGTTTGTGTTTGTCGTGTTTCATAGCTCCCATCGCTCCTGCTGCAGTGGTCAGATAACATTAATGAATCAATAGTCACTCAAAAGAAAGATAAAGAGGATGGAGGATGGAAGGGGATTTTATCAGTTTCTAAAATATTATGTTGTGCCCACCTCATGTGTTGTAAAAATGATGAATGTGCAGTTTCCCAGCTGTCCCCAAAGACACCGACCATTTCACAGCCCTCTCTCTCTCTCTCTGTCACCCAGTACTTTATCAGTGTTGTCTCAGCATATGAAGATAAAGCAAACCACTCGCCAGACAGCGTTGATGTTGGACGATTCTGTAAAACTAAGAATATGTTCAGTCCTGACGTTTTTGAACTTTCCTTGCCATTTTGTTCTTTCATTCCTTCAATATACGGCAACTGCAATATGAAAATGGTGTGATAAAGTTAAGGCAACTGAAACTACTCTGAAAAACTCTGGTTTTCTACATTAAGCTATGCGTTCTTTGTGTTTATTCACATTTCCGATACCCCCACCAATAGTTTTTTGTCTTGCTGCAAAAAACCCAATGTACTTCCCTTATTGGCACTGAACATTGACTGAACATTAAGCACGTGCTGCAGAGCTGGACAGTATGACTTTAAAGGTTTTGTTTTTGACATCTAGAGCATAAATGTAGTAGCAAACCACTATTTGCTATGTAAAGATATAGTGGAGTAATGGCGTCCTGGACAGAGAGTGAAGTCACGCTCCATCTGTGTGTGTTGTAATCCTAGCTTCTCTGTTGTTGTTAGCACTTCTGCTGTTGTTAGCCCTGTTTCTGGAGTAAGCACTGTTTGCTGCTAGCTGCAAGCTCAGCCACCTTCATGTTGAGGACTATGTACAGACAACTCATGTGCATACTCATAGGTAAATTTTACATAAAGCCCCTTTAAACCCAACATATGGAACGGTCTTTGGCTCTCACAGACAGACTCAACTGGACGAAGTATTGCATCAATGTCTCAACCATGTCTGTCCCTTTCTACACTGCCAAAAAACAACAATTATTCTCTGCAACATGAAAGTGTGACATCAAGTTAAATTGGGGCAGGTTAACAATGTGAGAAAAAAAACCTTGTTGTTAGACCCAAAAAAGAAGAAAAGATATTAAAAATGACGCCCAGGTGTGATGAAAATTGCTGTTATTGTTTTCATCCAGACTCCATTAATTGCAGTGTGAGATCTGCCCTAAAACTGTTGGTGTCAAGTGATTACTTCCCTGAAGCCCCTCCCTGCCTGCCTAATCAATTCAACATGGCCCTCGTTAAGACGGCAGCCCACGGAGGGTCCATGGCCCCTCCACCTCCATAAATACACTAACAGCTTTCTTAAATATGTGACAAAATACCGTTTAACTTTACAGGCTGGGTCTGTGTGTACCCCGCTTTCAACGAGGAAGGAGCTCCTCTTCCACCTGCACTGGAGAATAAAGGAGGAGGGGAGAGGATATAGTTCCATTACACTGAGCTGCTTTAGTCATTCTCACACACACACACACACACATACACACAAACACACAGTCGTATCTCATACACACACCTGCTCTTGATTGTCCAATTTGTAAGCGATGCAGTGGCCGCAGGGGAGCAGAGAAACAGTAAACAGGCAGATAGCATCTCACATGAGATCACTGCGGCTGGAACTGTATTCTAAGCAGAGGGACTGAGCCCAGCATGTACACACACACACACACACACACACACACACACACACACACAGCTGTGAAGAGGAAAGCAGGCATTGTTCTGAGCGACAGATGAGCAGCAGTGGAGGGTTTATGAACATTTACAGTGTAAACCGAGTCTTCTTTTAACAGTGCTGCTCCTGGTTCCAGCTTTAAGGTCAGGGGTCATGTGTCACTGGGCCAAAGTTCAAACTTAACCATGGAGGAAGTCTGGAAATTCAATTTACAAAGATAGCTCGGACTGACACCCATACAGTTCACTTGACGCCTCCTTACTGCCATCCCTGCTTCTGGTTTCTCACTTAAACTTCTCACTTTTCTTGTATTTTTTACTTCCACTGACTCTGTTTCCTCACTCTTTCCTTTCTTCCCTTTTGTTCCACAAACAAAACAAACAACATTAGTCATTTGTTCATCTAGTCTGTCTGATCCCAGTTTCCCATGGCATTATCTGTTTTCAGATTTCGTGGAAAGACTAAAAATATTACAACTCCCACAGTTCGAACTGCATCTATCTCCTACTATCAGACGTGCTGTTGCAGCCAATCACATTACACTATCACTGATAATGAAAAATACGTAAAATGAGCTTCCTGTGTTGTGTATTCTGTTATCTCCACTTCACACACAGCGGAGGGGGGAACAAAGCATGACAAAACACACCCCCTCTTCCGTCCACCTTGCATTAAGGTCATTGCTTGATGTTTTTTAAATGTTAAAAGTCTATCTTTGTAAATTTTTTTGCGTTACAATGTGTAATGATTAGTTGTGGTTGGCAAGGTGGCAGTGGGATGAGTGTATGAGGACTGTAGAAAGGGAGTGTTCATTTTTTTCTTGTTTTCAGCCCTTATGGACAGTGCCACTCTCTGAGGTCCCATCCATGTGGCTTTGCCCATAAACAATTTGTCTTCTTGACTTTGCACCTGGGATAAGAATTTTCAGTAATAAGACATATTCCGTCCAGTGCTGTTTGTTGTGCATTGTGCTGTGTGGGGGGTGGATGTGTAGGTGCGGTGCTGTCCATAGGACTGAAATTAAGCGAAGGAGACAGACAGACAGAACACATCACTTTTTTTTTCTTAGCCTGCTTACTTTTCATGGCTGTAAATAGAACTGTTAACCATCTCTTAGAGAGTGAAAGAGATGCAAACCACTTTTTCTGCCCTCATTCATGAGTTCAGAAAATATTTAGCACTCTGCTAGGGCAACGTTCTTATGTAAGTGCTCTGTTTAATACTTTTATACCAAAATAGCCAATATATCATGCTTTACTGGGAGAAACCAAGCATCTCTATGTATAGTCAGATATTCAAAACTCCCATCTAGACCCAGCGGAATGATCCTTTGTTACTATATAACCATTTATTCAATTTGACTATGAGATTTGCAGTTGATTCAGGGTCCTTAGATCAAATGGTTGACTATTTGGGGCCACTTGTAAATAAGAGAGATGATAAAATACAATGACCAACCAGCTTTGACTCTGTGAAGACATCTTGCCAATTGACTTTATTTGACTTTCTGCAGCATTTGAGAGCAGTCAGTGTGACTTTACCACTAGGCATGACTTTTTACACTAATTGTGCATAGCAAGGGAGGCAACATCATCTGACATAGTTTACTGAGATGACTGACATTTTCCCGGTTATGTTTTAAAGTACAGACCCAAAGAACAGTCCAAAGCTAATGGATTCAGAATATCAAATAGAGAAAAACAGCAAATCTTCACATTTGAGGCTTGAGCAGTTGTAACTGGCATTGACAAAATTGTCAATTGACAAATTGATTTCGCAACCAATTGTTTCACCACTAATATGATTTATAAGTTGATGCCCTATTCCCTGTCCCATACCATCAGAGTCCGCCGTTTCCATTTGGAAATTTCTTTCATATTGACTGCAAATCCTGCAGATTTTTCCCTCTCGAAGTGCTGTGATATTCCATTCTGCAGGCAGTTTGAGGTGCATGGTGAGAGATCTTTAAGTAAATCTAAACAGTCAGTGGGTCCGTTAAGTTGAGAGGCAGCGTTCATGTCGCTCTCCTCCTCTTGCTGATGTTTGTTTTTCTTCCTGCTTGTTCAAAGAAGGAAAAATAAATAAAGTGCTTTTCTGGCCCAACATCACTGGGCCCTCTGCTATTGATACTCTTTCTCTGACAGCTGAGGATGTGTGTACATATGCATGTGTGATAGTGGGTTACAGTACATTAAAAAAAATCCAGAAAAATCTGAACCGACTATTTTAAATGCCTTTCATATCCTTTATAGCCCCTGTACGCTGCTTATTCATAACCCTGCTATTACAGATTAGCATGTAGCTACTATATTTAAATAAAGTGTGTGTGTGTTCCTGTCCCCCCTTTCCCCTCAAAAATGGTAACACACCCACGGCAAATGAGAGGGCTCCTTTGAGAAATGTGTTTCTCATGTTCTCACGGTGTAAAAATGACGCTATCGCCAAGCTCCGAGAATGAGCAGCTCTGTCCACGTTACATGGAGCTGAGCCCAACCTGTGTGTGTGCTGGTGTGTTTATGTGTGTGTGTGCATGCATGGGCGATTTAGTTTGCAGTGTGTGTTTTAACGTTAAATAGTGAATGACAGTCTTTATGAGACCCCTTCCTTTCCTCTGGTGAAAACATGGAAAGATTGTTTACTGAGGACTCACTGTTCATAGAGCCAGAGGTCACAGCCAAGTTCAAGTGTGTGTGTGTGTGTGTGTGTATGAATTTGTGGACTTCCCCGTGCATGCAGCTATGTTTAGATGTACGAACACACTGATAATATCAAAGGAATGGGTGCAGGCTTGATGTTAGGTGGGCGAGGGAATTTTGTTTTTCCTTTATGAGAGTTTTTGCTTCATCACAATGTATCTGTCTACATGTTGATATGATCTGTAAGATATTGTTGTGGTACAACACTAAAACATAATGCTGGACCTGTCATATATACATTTTAGCCAAAAAAACATTCTCTCATGTTTTCATCAGCAGCAACAGTGGTTTGATTGGTGAGGAAGAGTGTTGAAAGCCATTAAGATGGCATAGCAACAGCTTATTATCAAAGATAGTACCAAATTATTGGAGGTTATGCACCAGAATCTAGTTTATGAGGTGTTATCCTTTTCTGTCCACTGCACATGTCCATAAAGCTTTAGTAGCTTTAGTATTTCACTGAAATCCAGTGACATGCATCACCCTATAAAGATAAATCAACAAGTTAGTATTGATTTTTATTTCTTTATTTTATTTATTTCAGTTCTTTGGACCAACAGCGCAATTTCCATCTTCATCACCTTTGCACCCTATTCACGAACACCTATTTAAAGACAGTAGCAGTCTTAACTTTGCTACAGTTGAATGCTCACAGGATGACAGATTTTCTGCTGTTGAGAGAAGTCACACAGGGTGCCCTTTCTGTTTGTTCTAATAATCCCCTAAACAAGCCTAACAAGATCACTTGCGTTATTGAAAATAGTTCCTTCAAGCTGCAAAAAGATTAATTTTTCTTGCTTTTAATGTAATGCTTGTTGTGTGTGATAACTTAAAGGCCTTGTGCAGCCACATATGTCCCTTTCAACTGTGAAGTTACCAGCTCTCAGCCAGAAAAACTGTCTCAGCAGCGGCATCAACACTTGGCTGGTCAAGAACCAAGTACTGCATATGTCACAGGCTGAGGGGCGGGATTTATCATGGTCAGCCATAACTTTGTGATCACCCCTTTTTAAAACCCAGAGCTTTTATGGATGTAAAATCATGTAAGTGGTCCTTGAAAGAGACCAACGGTGTCCTTGCAGTGTGGTCCTCCACAGAAATTCAACATGAAGTCGAAGAAGGATCAGAGCAAAACACTTGCAAACTGACAATGTAGTCCATCGTTGTTGTTGTTGTTGTGCTTGAAGTTGGCACTAGCGATGCAAGGAAACCCAAGACATATACAGTGGTGTAATGACTCTCTGTGGAAAACCATCGGGTTCTTAGAAAGTTAGCTAACTAACTACCAGCTGGCACCAGCCCAGAATGAGAACTTGGTTGGAGTTGGTGGGAACAGGGTAACAGTGGCTAATAGGCTCATTGGACAGGTTCAAGTTGGGCAGCATTATGCTATTATTTATGTTAGGTCACCAAAGTCTATCTACTGACACAAATGATAGAGGTGTAAACAGTCTCACCTTAACAGGTACAACTGAGAGAGATTTCAGTCAAGCACAAAGTGACAGTCCTGTGTGGAAGTCTAATCCAGCAGATGAATGAAAACACCCGTTGGGTGGACAACGTGTGTAGGAGCTTTACTATATCTGTAGCTTGATAAGTTAAGTTTTTGTATGAAACAAATAAAAAGAATTTATTAGAATCTGGGTTTCAAGGTTAAACTTTGTAGTTACCGTCACTATGATTCCAGGACTTTGCAAAGTTAGCTTTTATTCACCAAGAAACAGCTCCACCATCTAACTCCTTCTAAAACCATTAATTGTAATTTTTAATTTTTGTGTTTGTTGAGCAATGACATGGACCGTGCCTTTAAATAAAAAATTACAGATTTTTTGGGATTTTAACATCATTGGAAATGTTTGGGATAATGTCAGTACAGACCTTAACAAAATATACAGCACAAGTCTAGTTGTTTTAAGACATTTAATGTGGAAAAGTTACATATTATATGTTAAAATACTTTACTACTCTGTCCATACTATTCTCTGCTAAGTTGGGCTAACAGGGATGATTTTGTCATTGAGTGAGTAAAAACCCTCAGAATGTTGGTGTGTTACTTTAAGTTTTATTTGTCTTGGACACAGTCTTGATTTAAAATCCTTTGGGGACCCACCACAAGCAGCACTGTGTGAATAAAATGTTTTGGACTCACTATGATCGACTGCAACCTCCCTCCTCTGTCAGACTGTGTGACCTCTTCAGGGTAACGGGTCTGTTGTCTGTGAAAGAGCATCCTCTGAGGTTGACCACCGCCATGAAGCTCGGCCAGAAAGACATGGTCAGAGTGAAACAGACAGAACCGAGGTGCGGTCATCTCTGCGTCATCCCCAACCATGTTAACAGCAGCGTGTGCATGTGTCTCTGTGTGCGTATGTGCGTTTCGGGGTGAAGTCAGACTGTAAATATAGCCTCGTCTGTCTTCAACTCGACGTCCAGACAGTCTCTGTCTGACAAGGAAAAACGCTGCAGTCTCTGACTTTTTTGGTCAAAACACAACAGGAGAAAGGAGAGGAAAGGAGGAGGAGGAGTGTGTGTGTGGGTGAAGGGGAGGGGGTTTAATCATTTCAGCCATCTCTAAAAATAGGGGGCTCAGTAACAGAAAAAAAAGCTGTTCTGCTAAAAATCACAGCTCCATAGCAGCCATTTGGATGATGTGTGCTCCCTGAGGTGGAGCCTGGGAAAGTTAGCTGTGCGTACTAGCATGTCACTCTGTGTGTGTGTGTGTGTGTGTGTGTGTGTGTGTGTGTGTGTGTAGCAGCAATATACAGTATGCGTAAATGTAGAGCTAAATTAAATAATTGAGGTTCTTGTATTTACGCAGAATACGGTTGGAAAGCGGTCTTATTTGGGCTGATATGGCCCAGTCTTTTCTGAGTTGGCCTGGCCTACTCTAGCCCAGTTTGTCCTGGTATGGTCTGGTTTGGTTCATGATTCTGCCAAATCCACCCCTGCCCTTTACTGACTCACAAGAAGACCATCAGGGATTGTGGGATGCAGGCGGACGCCGAATAAAAAAACCTAGTCCTTATATGAGAAAAGAGACCATAGTCAAACATAACGGAGTAAAGTCACATAAAATATGTTGGAAAGGAAAACTCATTTGATGAAACTTTCTCTACTCAGGAACTCCTGGAATGCTAGCCCACCGCTCTCCATTTCAGTACTTTTAATGCACTTTCCCACTTGATATCTGTTCCCCCTGGCTGCATGTTGAAGGGTGTAGGCCGTCATTGTGCTAAACCGAGATTCATTTAAATGTTATTTTTACCAGCTGGTTTATCTGCACTGGTTTATAATGGATGGCAGGACTTAGTCACTGAGCCTCAGACTGAATGTCTCTGCAGGCCCAATTTGAGAAACATGAGTTGTTTTGTTGTTATGGGTGATTGTACGTAGTGTCACAGGAAATTGTTTTATGCAACATACTTTCAAGAAATAGTCTGCATATAGCCTTTGTGGGATCCTGTATAATAAGCTTTGTTTATTGTTCAAGGACATTCATATACTAAATACATGTTCAGATGAATATCAATGTTTTCTTCATGAAATTTCATGGTCAATATATCATCAATATTTGGCCCCAAATATTTATTTCGTATGGTGCTCTCAATGGCATACAACCCATGGTATACTGTACACAGTATGACCTCTGTATTTTCATTGTCTCTGAAAAATCTTGTGAAAATACACCAAACAAAATATTTCCCATTTCCCGTCTGTTTCCCATTTCTTGTCTGAATTGGGTTGGATGTACTGCCAAATTCATGGAAAAAAAAAACATGGGAGACAGCTTATGGTAGTGAAATAAACATTCAGTTCACGGGCATCAGCTCTGATGAACATTCCTGCAGTCACAATACCAATGGCATGCTCCATCAAAGCCTGCAACCTGTGGCATTGTGTTGTGTGATAAAGCTGCACATTTTAGAGTGACCTTTTATTGTGAGCATCCCATGGCACACCTGTGTAGTAATGATCAATCACCTTCTTCATATGCTGCACCTGCTGGTGGATAGATTATCTTTGAAAAAGGAGAAGTGTTCACTAACACAGATTTTAACAAATTTGCAACCTAAATTTGCGACTAATAATTCTTTAGTGCAAAACAAAATCAAGTCTTAGATCTTTAACTTGGCAGCAAAAACAAAAGTGCTGCATTTGTATTTTTGTTCAGTGTACCTGCTCTGCTGTGTCAAAATGTTTGTACTGATATGGATTGTGTGTCAGTCTTGTGTTGGCAGCACTGTGCAGATGTGATGTGATATGCTGTCTGGAAGAGGCAGGGAGGACTCAAATCACCTGGTATATGAGATGCCACTTAGCATATTGTTAGAGTTACAAACAGCTTGTCAGAGCCTAGAGGGGGTGTGTGTGTGTGTGTGTGTGTGTGTGTGTGTGTGTGTGTGTGTGTGTGTGTGTGTGTGTGCGGTATGTGTGTGTGTGTGTGTGTGTGTGTGTGTGTGTGTGTGTGTGTGTGCGCGCGGTATGTGTATGAGAAGATGTGTGTTATGTGTATGGCAGCAAGGACGTTCAAAGAACAAAGGGATCCTTTGAGAGCAGAGTTTCAGAGGAAGCTGTCAGACGTGTCCATTCTTCTCTAATCCGGTGTTTGGGATTATCCTGCACTGTTATGGAATGCTGTTTAACACACAGACAGTGTTGTCAGTCACTCATATGTTACTTCATACACTCTCTGTTCGCTCAGGTGACAAACATACCCAGTTGTTAAATGGCTGTGAATGTAAACTGTCTACATGATACAGGCAGCGTCTGTCCGGCCTCTTCTCTTTAACTGCTAACAGCCTGGTTGGTTAAATTACAGACATATTCTTCTTATGTATGCAAACACAAATGGCAATGCCGTTGAAACACATACATTTAAAAGAATAAATTAACTCCTGTTTTTATGTACCTAGAGAGGTGCACTAACACTTAAATCCGTTAGGGGGACTACACGGCACAGAGACTTTCCAAAAATCAGGGCTGATGGTGATCAACTCATCGCCAAAAAATGTGGATGATGGCGAAAGACCAAAATTAAATTGACAGACAGTACTGCTTTGTTGTTGCCTTCTATAGAGCTGTTCATTGCAGCTCTTTAAACTGCAGTTCCCAGGTGACACATTTTTTTAAAGCAACAGAGCTTGTAATTGTGTTTGCAAAGTTCAAATTGTGCATCCCAGGATAAGTTACTCCCCATAATCATTTATCTAGTGTTGTAGTGTAGCAAATCATAGTACAGATGTTCTTATGGTACTGTTTTCAGGCAAATTAACCACTAGACGAATCTGGGTTGGAGACAAAAATAAGTAAGCCCCTATTACTGCAGCTGCACCTCAATGATAAACTCAGGTATTTTCTTTAAAAAAAAAAAAAAAAAAATTCAAATCCAACAGTGACCAGCACAAACATCTCAGCTTCTGTTGTCAGTGCAAATTCTGTGCAAATGTGTTCAGTTGTTCTCTGCCACCCCAGTAATGTAAGTGTGATATGTTAGGGCACACAGTATGTCATCTGCATTTTGCCTCTTTCACCTCATAATTCAAGACCAACATTTCTATGTTTATCCACTGTGGAACACATTGTTTTTAAATATGAAAAATACTTGTTTTGTGGTGATAGAAGGCCAGAGCTGAGAGAAATATACGTATTTTAAAGTTTAGTCTCTTTAATAGGGACAAGGTCTTACCCACTGACATTTTTTCACAACGGCTTATACAGTACATTGTGCACTGGAAGTAGTATAGAAAAGTATACAAAAAGCACTTGCATAACACGTACAAAGTATTTGTTCATAGTTGTACAATGATAAGCTTGGCATTCAAACATTGGCCAAGTTTAAAAACTAAAACTGGAGTCAAGATTGAGATCTGTATGAGAATGTAGAGGAAGGAACCCAGGGTGTTTGTTCTTCTCTGAAATGTTGTGATGCAAATTAAGCTGTACATAATTAGAAATCTGATTAATTTGGAGTTAAATATAGTCGTATGTAAACATGTACAGTAGTAGGAGGTTATCTGGCCTCAGTGTGGTATTAGTTTTGGGGGCCTAGGTCATTCTGGAGTTGTAATTTCAATACTATTTGCCTAATCTCAGGACAAGATGGCTGCAGATGATTGCCAGTGTATCCGGGAAGTAGTGGCCTTGATGGATGTGGGTCCGAAAAGACCAGCTGATAACACCAATTTATGACGTGCATGATCGAGACCATGTTTGAGCGCGAATGTGACGTCACACTGTGTTGCATGAATGTCTTGTATCATAGCTGTGAGTGCAGGTCATTAATCTAGTTATCAGTGGTATGAGGTGGGTCTGGCAGGCTGGGGCTGTGTATGCTCCGATTCAAGGCTTCCCTCTGGCCCACGCCAGAATAAGAGCACTTTTCTTCTTATTTTTCAGACTTATGCATTCTTGTCTGGCAGCTGTGCAACCATGTTGTGGAACAGAGCTGAGAACCTCTTAAGCTACTAATGGTCTGGAAAAGCCGGCTCTGGTCGAGATCTGTAGTGGGGAAGATGTGAACCTGCAGCTTCTGCAGAACTGTTTGCACCACCATCAAGGCTCATGTTAAATTCTGTGAGAATACACTGTCTGTTGGCAAAGCCACAGTTATTCAGACAGACTCATGTGGCTTTAGTGATTAGAATATATATATTTATAGTTTGTTTGAAAGTTCGAATGTTTAACTTAAAGCTCTGTTTTTTTGTGCAGGAATTTGAATGAATCCCTGCAGAAGGGCATTTATGGCTTTCATGTGAAAGCAACTCTGTCATATGTTTGCATGTATGGGTGAGGCTGAAAGTGTAAGTGCGTGTGTGTGTGTGTGTGTGTGTGTGTGAGTGAGTGAGAGAGAAACCCTGGGGTTAATGGCATTAGCAGGCCGTGATTGGGGCTGATGGCTTTCTGCGACCATAATAGCAGCTCTATTAAGTGTTTACTGTGAGCCATTCCACATGTCAGCTGTAGTCAAGCAGGCAGAGACGGAGGACCGAGGGGCCCTAACAGGCTGGGACGCTGGGAGGGAGGCGAGACACAGAGGGGGGAAAAGGGAGGATGGAGGGGTCAGTTGGCTGCAGAAGAGGGAGGTTCAGATAAGTCATCACTTAAGCTGCGGTTTGGAGTTTGGTTTGTACTTATGTTTTTTTTTACCCCCTCAACATTCACCTTGCTGAGGTGTCTTCAAGCAAGGCACTTATTTATTCTTTTATTTTGAGAGGCTGGTTTGTAGTAGCATTTAGAATGGCTTAATCTACAGAGATAGATAATGTATTACATTCTTATACATTCAGGCATAAGCAATAAAGAGTTTATGCCTGAAAGAGCATATTTGCAGCCTTGGTATCACAGTGGTGAGAATGCACTGTGTGACCTATACAGAAGTATTCTGAGTCAGCAGGCTGCCTTTGGTTTGTACCAGGGATTTTCCCGCAGCCTAGTAGCTTTGGTTGTGCTCTATCTGTGCTCTATCTGACAGGGGCATATGGAAAGGATTAAATATAATACACTTTCAGGAAAAAAAAAGTGGCAGCCACCACAGCTGAGTACTAAAGCCATGAAAACTCAAACTGTATTAAAGTCACTGTTTTAGTTTTCACCAGAAATGTACATCCTCAAATTTGCTGATCGTGAAGAATTGCTGCTTTTTTTCACTTTGATGTAATGTGTGTGTGTGTGTGTGTGTGTGTGTGTGTGTGTGATTGCTGTTTAAAGTTTTATTTTGAAAATTACAGTACCATTAAGAAGATATAAAACCTCATAGTTGAGTATGTTACAGCAGGTTCACTCGACCAAAAGTAGTTTCAGCCGTTGGCTTTCAGCCAGTAATGTGGTTGAATAGTATTTTATCATATTAAATTCATTTAAAATCTTATTGAAACTATTTGACTAGTTTGGTTTTTAATATTAGTTTTATTGTTATTATTCAAAAAAAAAAAAAAAAAATTGGCTGATTATCTGACAGAACAGGTAACTTAGTCACATTGGTGTAAAAATCCTGTAAACCCGATATAAATCATTTCATCAGAAACTTAAAATGACGTTGTTTACATGTACACTAATATTCCAATATATAAGGCCGAATAGAGCTTTTTCCAATTAAGACATGTGAGATATGTTGTTATTATTTGGGTTTTAGGAGCATTCTTTGGACATGTATACAGCGCATTCAAAATATGCATCGCATTTGGGGTTTCACTGCAGTTTGTGACATGTGGCTTCTTGCCTGTTTATGGTCAGCTCTGTGCATTTTCATGAATACGTTGTACACAAATAAACTTGCCAACAGTTTGCATGTATGTATGCTCAGGAGAAAAGCCTAAATGTCTGGTTGGAAGGAGAAACAGGCAACATTATCAAAGGCTTGGATATCAGCAGGTTTTTGGATATGTGCAAATACTGCAACACCAACCTATTCAAGACGGTGATCGAAGGAATAAAAGAGGGAGGCTGTGTTCACACAGGCGAACAAGACTGCCACCAATGAAAAAATCTTAATTTGATGCAAAGAAACAAAATGACAAGCAGTTCCAGACATTCCACTTTTCTGTATAATGAAATATTCATTTTCATTAGCCATGCAAACAGCTTACTAGGAATATTGTCTTTTTGAAATAAGGGTAAAAGATATTTTGTGCATGTCAACATTATCAGTGTCGCAAACATTTTATACATCCATGTTTTCCTGCTGTCTCTGAACAAAACACAGCATTAGAACTTAGGTCATCAGGTTTCCCCTTGTGTGTGTGTGTCAGAATATAATTCAGGTAAAGGGGTTGTGGGTGGTTGCAGGGGTCAGTGTCTGTCTCTGAGCTGGGGTTGAGCGTGGAGTGTGTGATGGGGGTCATCCTGTGGCCATGTGAACAGGAAGGTGCGGGTTCAGTGTGAAGGGCCAAACCTCTGAGCTGTTTATCAGATAGCTAATGAAGCAGAGCAGTCCTGAGAGGGATGGGAGGGGGGCAGCAGAGGGGGACAGAAAAGAGAAAGGGGGCAAAAGGTAAAAGGAGAAAGAGAAAGAAGAGTGAGCTGATGCAAAGTAGTTTGAGAAGACGATGAGTAAAATGTGGGAATACCCAAAGTAAAGCCAGCACTCTCCCCCTCAGCAGTTATCCCTGAACGGGGTTAGAAGAATGTACCACAGTCTCCCATGATTTCACATTATTCCCACTACAATGCGCAGAAAAATACACATCATATTATTTATCACATTTCCTGGTTAAAAATCAGCAGAGGCCATATCACTCAGCTCTGGCGGTAAACATTTTCTCTGGCTGTGAGGGAAGCCGAGCCGCGTTCCCAACTCCCGTCATCACCGCCATCCAGTTTACTACAGGCCACACATTCATCAGTGTGGTCGGCAGGAAAAGGGAAAGAGCCTGCTTCATTACAAGTTCAAATAATCAGCCAGTCAAGATGATCAAAACAGAATCACAGTCTAGATGTCAGTGTTTGATATTTCACCGTTTTCAGTGATAATTAATCCTGCTCACATCGAGAAGGGGAAGGTTGAATTGTTTTAAAATGGCAGAATGTGAATGTTTTATCTGGTTAAATTCTCAGGCTAGATCTATGGTCTGTATTGTTTATGTGTTCTTAGACATTACAGTGTATATATCAGGCTGCAACTAATTATTTTTTGTCATTATTGCTTTTTTTATAATTATTATTATTGAGAAAATAGCCCCACCATTATAAAAAAAAAATGCCATCACATTTCTTATAAATTGCTCGTTTTGTCTAACCAAACCTCTAAAACCCCGAAATATTCCATTTACAATGACATAAAAGCAGCAAATCTTTACATTTTAGAAACTAAAATGTCAGCTTAGTTTCTCATTTAGCTTGAAAGGAATGTATGAAAGGATTATTTCAGTTATCCAAAGTATGTTGTGTATGTATTTAAAAAACAAAAATAGACATAAAGTTGACTTTATGTCTGTTGACTTTATGTTGAAATTCATTGTTTTCATTGTTTCCTAACCAGTAACTTATTTTCCTACACGTGCTGAAATGCTGCTTTGTTTTATCATTGACAGAGGAAAAAGACGTTCCATGTATGTTTTTCATGGTTCTACCTCCTTAAAGGTTCCCTTGTGCCGTTTTAGATGTCTAGTAGCACTGTGGAGCTGCTTTCTATGAGTGGATCCTTGTTTTGTTGATCTCCTGCACGTACACCTGTGAGGATGCACATAGTTTTGTAAGATAATTTAATTCTCTTGTCAACTTAACAAGCTCAAAATGTGGAAATAATTGGAAACACAGATTCTGATGGCACTCTGGTCGTGGAAAATTGAACATGCTTTGATTCGTTTGTTCGGCTGTCAGTCATACACCGAGGTGCTATTATTGGCTCATGTGGCAGTGTGAGAATCTGGTGTGTTCATCAGGGGCCGGAGGGTGAGAGGTCAGGCTCAGGGGAGCCATCAGTGTTGAGCGGTCAGTTGACCCTGAACGATCCTGAGATAGGATGGCCTCGCCTCCCCGAGGAGGAGCATTCCATCACCGCTGGTGTGTTTGTGTGTGTGTGTGTATGAGTGTGTTTCAGAGCAAGGCATGTGCTTATTTAATACCACAATCAGCACATACAGTACTTTAGCACATACGTTTCACAACATATCATATCTGTCTTTCCTGTTTGACACTTAGGTCCAGAGAGACATATCAGTTGGTATCAGGTTGCATGCTTCCAAAGAATAATGCCTTATTACTTTGGTGACACCCCCCACCCCCAAAACATTGCAATCTTTGTATACTGCATGTCTAACAGTCATACTACCTTTTTGTAATATTCATGGTCCCCAGAAGATGATTTTTCAAAGATTCTCTTGACCCTCTGTCCTCATGAAGAAGTATCTTTTAAAAAACAGTTTATGGTCATTTGCAGTGGATGTTTGTGGCTAACATAGCATTTATCCTAATAATTTGGTGACACCCTGACATTTCCTCTGGCACCACTTTATTGCAAAGATGTTAACTTATGTAAATTAAATATCTTAATCTAATGGCCAGATTGTTATGACATTCAGTAAGCACATTTATGCTCTTCAGTAAATAAGGGGACGTTTCCATTTTGCGCTTTTTTGTTGGTTGTGATTAGGGCCGCTCCTTTAATGTTGGAGATTAGAATCATCAGTCGGAGATGGCCTCAGTCAACTGAGATTGCATCAAGTCAGGCAGTTTGGGTTTATTTGTTTGTTTGTTTGCTAGTCAGTGTGCTGCATAGTGTACTTCTGGGGTCGTTTTGGCCCCACATTTTGCTGCAGAGTGAGCGCTCTTGACATTTACAATACTCTTTAATACAGACAGCTGTGAACACGTGCAGCAGCACTGAGGAGGAGAGGCTCCGGACCACAAGGCTTTGAGATAATATAATCTTCTCTCTACTGCTTGGAAGTGGTGAATTTACAGTTCACAATTACTTAATATCAAACAGTTCCTGGCTTTTGTTTGAAATCTAGTGTAGGCAAAAAATGTTGTTGCACATTTAGTGAGGTTAGCTTGTTTACTGTATTACGTGAATAAACTTTAAAACTTTATAAAGAAATTCAGTCATTGAATATTCGTATTGAACAGTCAAATCTGAGTCGACTGACACAATTCTGAGTTGCGTACAACTCTAGTTGTGACGAACGTTAAAGCTTCTAGGGGCTAGTCTTTTTGTGTTTGTGTCTACAAAAGACACACCTAAGAATACTACTGCAGAGGGAACACAGAATCTGCTAAATGTAGGGAGACAGCCTGCCTTGGCCCCGTCCAAGTTCATCACATAAAACATCCTGATGTGGCTGGATGGAACGCATATACACACATGAAAAATGGCACACACACGCACACCATTACGTACAAATCGAAGTAGAGCACATAAACTGTGCTGATGTGCTCCTCAGAGAATGAGACAGGCAAAGTGTTTAAGTTACCTCTGTAGAGACAGAGAGGAAACTAACTCCACACATATCCACCTTTCTGCTGTAGAGAACAGACAGCAGCTGTGTGTGGCTGGACCCATTTACAATAGGCCAGAACTAGTGGTTAACCGTGTGGCTAAAACTTCACTGCACAAGTAGTTTTCCATGCAACAGAAGAGGTAAAAGGTGTCACTTATCTTCATGAAGTGCTGGAGGTTTGATGTTCACCCAAACATCTGTAAGCACTTGTTGCATTTATCTCTTCATCTGCTCAGCTCACTTCAGCTGTTTCTTCTTTATGCATTCCTCTTTATAATTTTTTAAACTGAGTCATGCACAAAAAAATATCAGTTTCTCTATGTAAACATTTTTTGTGCAGCAATGACTCTTCAATTTCAGGTACTGAGACTACAAGAAGATGCAACTGTGTCACAACTAAAGCATTTGGACTGAGACCTAGACAGGAAATGTCACGTCTGCTTTGAGTTTTTTATCTGCAGTTTTATGGTTAGGAATCATGAACTCTTGTCTAAGATATGTAAGGGCTGACACTGAGGAGTCACAGAATATGTTGACATCTATGACTATTAATGACAATGTGAATGTACTGAAAATGAGCAGATTTAGATTTCAAAATACGTTGGTTTTAGTTTCTTGCTCTGATAGTTTACCAAGAGTCCATACTAGAATGAACTGAAATCAATCAGCAGAATTAATAAAATCGAACTGATACCCACCCTTACTGTTTATACATGTCCATGCATGTGGGCATTTGTCTGTCTGTCTGTCTGCCTGCCTGTCTGTCTGTCTGTCTGTCTGTCTGTGTCCCCTTCGAAGCTCTTTTAATCAGGCTAGATGTGCCAGAGGTCTGCAGCTCTGACCTGCTGGCTCTGGTTCACCATAAATATTATGGAACCACGCACAAACGCCCTCGCTGGCTGTTTAATATAGTGCTGGGTCCACTAAGGGACTCAGACTATCAGCTTTCACTGGGTATATAGGCTAATGATAATACTGCTTGTGCTGTGTAGTTAGAAATATAACTCAGAACCATAGACTGTATAAAAATAATGGATGTAGCCACTGTGGCATCACCCACTGGGTTGCGGACTCACACTTTGAAGCTTCGAGGTATTTTGGTATTTTGGCTGTCGCCATCTTGGATTTTTGGAGCAAGAAGTGACTGTATTTGGACAAGCGGGTAGAGCTGTGGAGGAGTGACAGGTGGATCTGACTGAGCGCCCGAGGACCCTATCTGCAGACAGCCTGTCAGTCGCAGCGGCAACACCCTTAATTATTCGTAATTTTAAACCTTAATAAAATGTAAACAAGTAAGTTGTACAAAAATGCAACCACCTTTCACTTACCATGGAGCGGGAAATTAGCTATATGGACAAAACTGTTATTTGTACCAGGCTGTAAACATGTTTACAGCCTGCTGTAAAGTTGGGCATTTTAACATGGGTGTCTATGGGGATTAACTGACTGTTGGAGCCAGCCTCATTCTTTATCATTAAGCCCCAGTTGTTGTCACTTAGTTAGAACTTGATGCTACTGCACTTTAATTTCTGGAAAATTTTCATCTCCTTAACTTTGCCATTAGTTTTGGTGCCACTGGACCATGTCAGTTGTGTGTGAATGTGTTTGTGGGCATAGGTGCATATGCATTCATGGCCACGTGTGCATTTGTGTGCCAGCACCACAGTGGGCCTGTGGGAGTCCACTGTCCTCCTTTCCCACGGTATTTGTCCCATGAGCCCCTGCAGTGACGTCAGGGCAGAGGTACGGGCGAATGCCCCGCTCAGAGGTCGCAGGTTCATTTCCTGTCTGTCAGCACCAAGTTGGGCAGGGTCCAGCGTGGAGCCCTGAACTGTCTTTATGATCTCTCAGTGGTTTAACCTCTCTGTCCCTCTGTCTCTTTCAGGCTATGTGGCTGATGCTACAACAGGAGGAGCCGGAGGACTTTGTCATAGCGACGGGGGAGGTGCACAGTGTCAGGGAGTTTGTGGAGAAGGCCTTCAAACATGTGGGGAAGACTATTGTGTGAGTGCTTGCAGACACACATACACCATAGTATTTCAGACATTATATGAATGTTTTGCCAATTTTACATGTCTTTGTAATGAATAAGCCCCCAAGTCACTTTTCCATAAATCACAGTATATCTGTGAACACTTTTATAACACTTTGAACGCTTTTCCACCCTGATTTGAATGCTGTCACATCAACAAAAAGGTCATAGCATGCACTCATAGAGATACTAAATGCACAGTTTGCATCTTCTTGAGAGTTCTGTAATAAATTTGTCATATAATTATAATTTTTCATTTAAAGGTTAGTTAAATAAACCTAATAAACCACAAAATAATATGAGAGAACATGACATTATATAAGACAAGGCTATAAAATGCAAAAAAAAGTAAATAAATTTAAGAATCAGGCAATGTTACAGATTCTGTGAGGCTGTATTTTGGAAGAGGCTGTATTTTGGAAACTTCTGTGCTCTGCCACATCTCAGTCCCCTCCTCTGTCTCACCTCTAATTCACCTCCCTCTTGTGTCTTGGAAGACACTGACATGTTGGTGAAGGCGTATGTGACGGCTGTGTTGGTTTCAGAAAATAAAGACAGGTGACATGTTTTGTCTGCACAAGATGTTAAAGAAACAAACCACACAAGAAGTTATCAGGGAGACGGCGGAACATACAGCTGAGCCTTCCAGCAGCTGTGGGAATTTTTTTCCTTCCTGCTAATATTTGTGTCTTTTCAGGTGGGAAGGTAAGGATGAGAAGGAAGTTGGCCGTTGCCAGGAGACAGGGGTGGTACATGTGAAGGTGGACCCTAAATACTTTCGTCCTACTGAAGTGGTAAGTCAAAGTTTTCCCTTTGTTTGAGTATGTATTGGTTGTTTATCGTGGTTTAAATCATTTACTGGCTTGAAATTTAGGCATTAATACCTTCTTAATGGAACAATATTTTAACAACGTATTTAAGAGTTATTTACTTGGTATAACATCAATGGGGCTAGAGTTTAGCTTTCTTTGAAGGAACTCAAAGAGATAGTATGAGGTACTTCACCATAGTCTGTGTATTACATACAGCAGTTGTCAGTCTGCACGCTCCAAGTTTGAAAAGCGGTCTGGAGTACCACCATAGAAGCAAAGCAATGCACTGCTGTGGATGGAGGCTTTCAGCAAAATGTGTTTTAGCCACTTAAAAAAAGGCCCACCTAAAAAAAATCAATATCAGTCTATGTGGATGCTATATTGAGAATATTTTCACAGTTTACCTTGTCGTCAGGCAGCCCTGTCTTTTGGTACTACATTTTCACAGCTGTAGAACTTTGCTATGTCTATGCAAAGATGCAACTGTGCTGTGCAGTGTATTACACCGAGGGTCAAATGTTCAGGTCAGAAAGTGAGATCAGACTAATATAAAACTTCACTTTCAAGATTCAAGATTTCAAAGGAAGTGCTTTTCTTTTTCTTTTTTGAGCTTTTCAAACAAAGAAATGAAAATAGCTGTGGCTAGTTGCACTAAGCATCAGCACTTCAGCTGCAAGACTGAGACAACTTAGCATTTGTGGTAAACATTTCTCACAAGACAGTAATGTTAAACCACCGCCAAATAAACAAGAGAGAGTGAGGAGCACTGCTCTACCCATCCGTCAGGTACAATTATGCTGAAAAGCAGCAAAAAAATGAAACAACTCACCAAATAACCAGTAAAGTGTTAGGCACTTGCATCCTCTAGTTCAGAGAAATTTTAAAATAAAGTAATGTTGATCAAGTCCAGGCAGCAGTAGCTCTGTAGGTCCATGGACATGGGTTTACAGTTCACACAGTTAGCTTGGGCTCTTTCTCGACCTCCAGTTTCTACAGAAGTTCCCTTCTTTTTTTCTGCAGGTTCAGTCTCCCTCTTCAACAGTTATTTTTCTGTATACACTGGTACATAAAGATATTCTTTAGTCTTCTGTAACCTCACAAAACACATTTTTTTGCCATAACTCAAGGATTCTTATGCTAATTATGACAAAACTTAACATAAATATCTAATAGGATCAAATGATGAAATGATGACATTTTATACTGAAAAGGTCAGAGGTCAGTATCACTGTGACATCATGATATTCTGCATTCCTGTCCATTATTCAGCACCATATCTCAGGAACAGAAGGGGAATTATTTAAAACTGTAAGAGAAACTTGACTGGTACAAGGAGGCACACAACCACAGGATGGCAATTTTAGTTTTGTTTTCTTGTATTTGTTATCTCTTCCATCAACAGCTGAAAGTCTGTCCTAGACAGCATAATACAGTGCACGACACCACTGTGCTTATGCGTAGGAATACCAAAGTTCAATAGCTGAGAAAATGTAGTGCCAGATGAAAGAGGCTGTCTGATGGTGAGGTAAAGCGGTAAAATTATTTTCAATGTAGCATCCACTTAGACTGATAGCTATTTCTTTACAAAGACCCTTTTTAAGGCATCTAAAATACATTCTGCTGCTGCCCCCTGTCCACAGCAGTACATTGCTGAACTATGGTGGTACTACTGCCTGCTATGCCACCCAGGGAGCGTGCCCACTGTTGTTTGCTGTGGGTAACACAGTGACTATGAATGGTCTCTTACAAGTCAACTTTAAGAAATTGGAAGTATTCCTTTAATGTGTGTTCACATTAGCATTAACTGCATTAGCTGACACATTTCCCATTGTTCAGTCAAAATTATTTTGTCAAATATGCTCCTTGATATTAACATAAGAAGCGCTGCTACAGTCTCTGACTACACCTACAGCAAAGTTGACAGCAGTTGTCCTAGTCATGTGTGTTGGTGTGTTGTGTTGTTGACATTACCTTGAGTAACACACAGACCAGTGTGATCTTCACGCTCTGCATATTCATTTGTACATTTGACTTTAGAAATTCATGACTTCAGCCAAAGCTTACATGTCACGTAATGATAACTCAGAGGACCATACTGGTGGTTTTCCATGTTTAAGCTAAATAACTACAAAAATGTGATACTTACTTATAAACTGAATCAAATGGTTTGTAATATCTGATGTCTTGCTTGCTGTGCAGTTTATCAGGCAGGACTGCAGACCGCATCAACACACTTCACTCACTGCTGCAGAATGAAGGTGGCCTACTATAATAATATGCAATTCATGTAGTTCTCTATAATTCATGACATAGCGCAGCACATATTTCCTGTTCTATATACCTGACCTTAACATAAATGTAACATGTTTTGTCTGCATGTATCTGATCGCCGGTCATTGTGTCTGCGACCGTACACTTATCAGCTGTAACGGGTCCAGTTGACAGGCTCAGGCTGCTTATTGTATGCTTTTAAACAGCTGGAAACTAGCCAGTCCGCCTTTTTAAGAGTAATGTAGGCTGCATCCTGCCAGTTGGTGCTGAATGGGTGCTCATATTCAGGCAGCAACCTTGAATTTTTTTCTTTAATAAGAAGGGCGTGTGCTGGATTGACTCACTCAGCTGGTGAGGCAATTCTGCTGAATGAGAGGTTAAAATTATGAGTCTGTTTTATCAGCTTGCACATGGAAAAGTGTGCCTGTACTCATGTTTATAACAGCTGTGAGCATCAAAACCAAAAGTGAACCATCATATTATCCCTCGATTACTCTAGGTGTGAAGTGTCTGATATTTGGGAGGTCTTTCTCTCATCGCTGTGGCCCAGGGGTATTGTGGCTGCTCCCTGGGGAGAGTGTAGGGTTACCCAGGGGTGTTGTGGCTGAGATTAGCTGTCAGGTTCTCAGTTAAAAGCCTGGAGCGCCCCTCTGCTGAGCTTTGGCCTGGCGAGATTAGAGCTAAGATCCCGTTGAGTGATAGCGGAGGATTAACAAGGAGGCCCTGCTGACTGACTGCTGAGGTGATGGAAGCACTGGTCACACACCTGGGCCTGTATTCTTTGTGCATGTTGGCTCATTCATTCAAGATCTTAACCCTGAATCCACACTGAAAACTAATCCAGACACTGGTCAAGTCAGCCAATGGTGACCTATCAGTAAAGGAAAAGTTGGATGTAACAACAGCTTTGAGATACATGAACAAATGGGCGATATTCCCTGTAGTCAGTAACTTCCTACCCATCAGGCAACGTCCATCAATAAAGCTAGAACTAATTGCAACATACGCTTACAGACTTATTTAGCTGATGAAATTTGTGAGGGTGGCTCTTAGGCAGCCAGAATGACAAAAAAATAGTTTATGTAGAGATTAATTGGTGAATTTGAGAGATGCCAAATGTCCTTTTTGAACAATATTTTATAAGTTAAGGGACCAGAGAAACAAAACCTCCTGTACATTGTAATGCAATCCAACACAACTACCCTGTAATAAATCTGCGGTCTTTGAGATATTGAGTTATTTATTATTATTATTATTATTATTATTATTATATTGGAGGTTAGTTAGGTGGCAGCTGGTGTTTGTGGTGTTGTTGTATTGGATTGCAGGGGGTGCTGCAGGGCAATATATTGATTATACTTGATGTATTGTTGCTTGTTGCATGTAGGATGTATGAAATGACTATATTTTGAGCGTCAGGTATAAATTGTCACAATTTTACTTCTTTTTTTTCAGCCAAAGACACAAACATGATACATTACACACACTCCATCACCCATCCAGACCGCTCTCCAGGGTGATAAGTGCGTGAGCAGGCCAGGCGTGTGTTTTTGGATCTGAGAGGCACAAGTGCAACTTGCAAATATTATTAATATATGAACTGGAGAGCTGTTCATTTGTTTCCTGCTCACAATGAATAAATTGTCAAGTTTATCTGTGCCACTGTAGTGGTTTAACTTTTTGCTGATAGCTAACCGAACCGTAAAAATACATCAACACTTCGGGCCTGAGACAAGCTGGGTGCTTCAGAACAAAACCAACAATGATTTCCCTTTGATTTATTTTATTACTTAATTTAACTTCATTATAACAGTACTTTATATAACTTTATGATAATTGTAGTTTTATAACAGTACTTTGATTTTATTACAACACTACTTTATTTGACTGTGTTGTAACAGTACTTAATTTATCTTTATTGTAAGTTGTTTATTTATTGGTTTAGTATTTTAGTAGTCTACAGTAGTTTAGAGGAGATTTCAAATTATTAAGATTTTTATATTGTGTATCGCTATAAAGCCCACAAATGTTCACAATATTATTTGAAGGCCATATTGCCTGGCTCTAATTGTATCATATTTAAAGATGTCTCAGATTTTTCTCCTCCATATTAAATTTTGTGTGCTCCTGATAGACAGGTGCTTATGAAAAAAGAAAACATTTATCAGGTTATGTTCCTGCACAGTCAGCTCTCAGTTTATCAAAGATACAACATTGTTGTCATGGACCTTTGTCAAGCATTGCTCTTCCATATAAGGGAAGTAAACAATATTAAAAACACCTTTTGTTGCAGAGAACTCCAATACAATGCCACCACTAACTACAACCTCAAGACATACTATTCAACCCTTTAGCAAACAAAATAGTCTTTTACTAATTCCACTGTGATGTGGAAACGGCATTGTTTAATCTTTTAACCACAGTTTAAGATAACGAGAAGGAAAAGGTTCAGTTACAGAAGGCAGTTTCTCTGCTCTGTCTCACTGTCTTTTCTTTTCTGCGTGAGGGGTTAAAGAGGCTGAGGAGTGTTTAACCTCTGACCCCCTCAGACAGGAAGTGACTGACACCAGGCTCACAGCTCAGCATTGTGGCTCTCCTGAAGTGGAAATACCTGTCATCAAGTAGTGTGTGTGTGTGTGTGTGTGTGTGTGTGTGAGTTGGTGTGCATTAAGAATCCAGCTGACTAAGACTCTCTGTGTGTTGTGTTTGCTGTTGAGGTGCAAGAAAATTTGGACTAGTGTGGGGCCTGTGTGCAGATGTGTGTGTGTGTGGCTGTACGTAAGAGAAGTGAGTCCTCAGGCTGTGTGCTAATATATATGTAATTCATCATTATCCCTGTCAGTGTGTGTGTCTGACATAAGCTCATTTATCTCCCAAGCCCCTTGGGACAGGGGCAAGCAACCAGGGTGGGGTGTGAGGGGGTTAAATATGCAGGTGTGCTTCACATGTGGTGTAAGTGTGTGTTTCTTTGTGTATAACCGTGCGTGCACTTGTCTGTGTTTATTTGGGGTACAATGCCCCGAGGCTTCAGAGGTGACGGCGAGTTTGTCTTTGTTTGTGGGAGCTGTTTACTGGATGTGAAACATGTAGGTTAAAAAAGAAAAGTAAAGCTACCACCATTTTCTGCAGATGTGAAAGCAAAAGATGTGTGGTTTGAAGCCGTCAGGGTTGTTTTGAAAAAAGCTCCAGGTGAGTTTAAAACTGCTCCAACTGTCATGGCTGCTGTTTGTTTCCATTGTATTTGCAGAGCTGCCAATCTCGCTTGTCAGCTTGTGGGTTTCTGCCAGCGCTGAGGTTTGGCTCAGGTGAGCGGACTCTGCCTGAGCCTTTGCAAAGGTGTGTCACTGCATATTATGCTCTAATAGTTGCGATTAGTTTTGGTTGCCAGGTGATACACAGTATCATGGCCATGGATATTTCTGGTGTGTTCCGATGTTTCCCTTTGTCTGGTTCTCATGGTTGTGTTTAGACCTTGTTGAGAGATTTACAAGGCTGGAAATGATCACTGTCTATGTGTGAATGAGGTTCATGAAGGGCGCAGAAATCCTAAAATTCATGTGTGAATTAGTACACAATAATAGACAAATTAGGTGGAGTAATCTTGCGCTTAGGGGTTTGTGCATGTGTTTTGTCATGCAAAGTTGAGACAAGCATATGTCAGAAAGAAGAAAAGTGCAGACTACAAAAGCCATTACAGGGGCACTGCAGCAATTTAATTTTGCACCATACAGTAAGTCAGGGAGTTGGATTTTAATAAAAGGATTCAATTTGTTTTCAGCCAACATATTCTGATTTTTACTCTCTCGTATGGGTCCAACACAAAAAATGCTGAATCCTACGCTTCCTAATTCCGAAGTTTCCAAAGACTGACATTCAACTCTTCAATTCAACACACAAACCCCTGCTTGTAAACAGTAATAGATAGCATGATTCTTTAGTTTGACTGCGTTATTAAACAGCTCATAATGTGTTGCTAATGTTAGATAAACCGTGGTCCTGATCACCAGCGCTGACAAGTGGAAGTGTAACTTAGCTTGCAAAACACTGCTACTTAGCTATACCTGCTTCTCCTCTGATACTCCTTGTTTCACTGTGGCATTATGCTAATGATGTGTAAGGTTTGTGTTTACATCTAAGGTTCGTGACCTACGGAACTCTTGCTGTCTGATTCTGTGTTTTTGAGACTGTCACTGGCACAAACTGCAGTTCCATGGCGAAACTATTAAGACATGATTTTGGCAACTTATTTCACTCATAATATGACGGCGGAGGCTCATAGTGCTCTGCGGCGCAAGATAAAGGCTTACCGGCGACATAGAAGTCCAACTCCAGGTCCAGTATTTTCCTCTTTCGTTGGTGTCATAACTGCCCAGTAGTACCTGGACAACCGAGCCATGGCAGCACACAGGTATGTTAGAAACAAGCCGTTCACATTTCTCTGTTTGTGTCAGGTAATGGCCCACAAACCTCACTGCACTTTAGGGACTGTTCTTTACTTATGGAGGGACTGTTCTTTACTTGTCAGGGGAGGAGGGTGGCTGGTTGATTTTTATTTTATTTATTTATTTTATTTTGATCCCCCCATGTTAATCACTTATTGATGCAGTTAGGGATGGCCAGGCTGTCGGCTGGGTGGAGATAAGTCAAAGTGTGGCGTAGACGAGGGACCGGGAGAAGTGGCAGACCTCCAGGGAAGCCTGCTCCGTTCTCCCCGCGGTTAGGGACCATTCGCCACAGTACCGCTGCTGGGCAGAGTGGAAATAAGTCCTGCAGAGTTTCAGATAACATTATAAAAGATAATTATATTACAAAGATAATATATATAACATAATAATATTAAAGACAAAATTAAATTGCAATACTTTTTCAAAACTTGATGATTTTACCTTTCTGTACATTTTGTATACAAATTCATGAAATAATTTTGCTTGTAAATGTCTATTTGCATCACGTTTATCACGGAAAACACATTATTTGATCAATTTACATTGTGCCCCTAAAGTTCTTTGTGTGCTTCTTACTTTTTCAACTTAGGAGCACATGTGCTCCTTGGGAAAAAAGTTAGCGTCAAGCCTTGCCCCAGTTCGTCATTAGAATTTGCATGCATTAAAATTTTTACTCCTCCAGGAAAAGCCATCATAAACCTGATGACATCAATATGAAATAATCAGGGGTATTTCCTGGACTTGACAAAGCTCCGCCAAAGCCACAGAGGATAATTTTCATGACCTGTAAACTGATCTTTTGTTACATGTAAAATTACTGGAGAGACCTTTAAATTATAATACGTAGAAGGAAAAATCCAACATTATGTTAATATAATATAAAAATAAACATGATCCCACAAATAGTCATTTGACAGACGTTCTAAAACAAAATCTACAATCACAATTAAGTTTTAATGTTACTGTTAAGTTTTAATGTTTAATGTTACTCTGACTTCTAATACAGAAATATTGTTTCCTTTAAATGTCATTCCAGTTTCCCTTTAATACTCCCATCACATAATTACTATCCAGTATAGCAGTTTGATTTGGCCCAAAAATTTATTAAAAAAAAACAAAACAAAACACATGTACAATGAACTGATCTTGTGTTTTTGAGGTACCTAAAAACTTGTGTCATGTGATTAACAAGAGCTGTAGAAGTTCTTTGAGTTTCTTTCACAATATTTGTTGCAAATCCCAGTTTGTCTCAGTTTGATTTGGAATTGTTCATGGAGACTTAGTTTTGGACTGCAACGATAATGTTTGTACACAAGTCAGTATGTGCATGTATTTACATCAGTGCGTGTCCATGTGCATGCACACACTTGTGTGTGTCCGTGCTAATGCAGCCTGGCTGTCATTCTTCCAAGTTCATGTGTCGCTGTGGGGGATAAACTGCTGCGAGTTGAGTGACAGCGTTGTGGTTTTTGTCCAACATCTCATGCATAGGAGGAGGAGAAGTGGTGATTAATGGGAAGTTGTCTCTCAATCTGTCTTTATCTTTCTCTGTAGCCCATCAGTGTTTCGTATGACTCCTCCACTGTCATTTTCTTAGCACACCTCCTCGCCCTTATGACCCTTTTGCACTTACGTCTGTGTCTCTGTCATAGTGATGTAACGAGCATTGATCGGCAACACAGGAATGCCCTTCCAGGCAAGATTATCCTGCTGTAAGAAAAAGCAGTCAGACACTTGCCCCCTTTATCACCTACCACTTACTCACTCTGCCGAAGATCTTTCCATCAGACAGCCAGGACTGATGATGGAAGTAGACTCTGAGTATTGTAGGACTACAACTATAACAATATCCCTCTTGTTTTGATTGCTTATATTGAAGTTCCATCAAAATGGCATAGGAATGGGCACAGGTTTTTAGGAGTGAGGGAAAAATGAGTGAGAAGAATGTGATTTCATACATGACCAGATTCTTTGATGACAACAGCATGCTCTGGGCATCAGATTTGATCAGTTTTAGCATGATGCATAGCTCCCGAGTGTTCCACACTATCTTTATCAATAAAATCTAGAAGTTGTCTTTGTCTATTGACAGATTGAAGAGATTTCAATCTATGAGCTATCATTCTCTTGGCAGCTGTAAGGCAGGCTAGCCAGAGGCACCTCTGCTTGAGTTCCAGGGTGGAGCCGTTTATTTTTATCTAATCTCTTTTCATCAACAATCTTTTTTTAATTGATAAGACAATATTAGTTTAAAAAAAATATATATGAAAATAGTAGGAAAGTGACATCTTAAATGATAAGCTTGATTAATGACACCAAAGATTAATTGATTGTCAAAATTGTTTTTTAATTTTCTGTTAGTCAATTAATCAAGTAATTCAGCACAAGATCACTGTTTGATCATGACGCTGATTTATTGTGGCTCACAGTGGCATGAGTTGGAGGCTATTTATCTCTGCGGTATGTTTTGATTGACAGAGAGGAATCACCATCAAAAGTTCCCATGTACCAAAATGACTAATGTAAATTAGGCTTTGTTAGAGTCACGTACACACATTCCCTGTAGTGCTGCCATGTTTTGTCATAACGTGAATGATCATCTTTTTATTTTAAACACGCAAGTTAATTCTTGCGCAGCACAAGCAAGTGTGAAAAGCAGGATTACTGCATACCACTGCTGCTGCACTGGCCTGTGTGACTCAGAGTCTTGAGTTTATGCTGCAAACACATTAACAGACACACTAAAATACATTCCAGGTTAAGGTTTATCTTTGTGTTCATGCAAAGAGAGGAAAGACGCTGATCAAATAAATCCTGCTCTTATCTTTGCTCTGACCCCAAGCAACATCCTGATACTGCGTCAGACCATGTTCTGGCTGGTTAGTGGTGCCGTTGTTTGTTATTTATTGGCAGTAGGAGTCCTCTGAATGCTAAATTTCACTTTTTTCACACTGGATGAGAGCAATAACTCAAAGTTAAATGCAAAATGCTGAAACTTTATGCAGAAATTAAAGAGCTCCTGCAGCATGGCGAAAACTGGCATGAAATGTTACGCAGAAAAATGCAGGTTGTATTCGCACCTGTGAGATTCTTACAGAGCAGTTGCCAGGCCTGTTTTTGTTTTATCCAGGCTGTAGGTAAGAATCAAAAGCTCCCACATCAGCCCCTAAAAATAGCCCTGTTGACACACCACACCTCAGTGTCTGTCAACCTCCTGTCCATGAGTGGGTATGCATGTGCAAGAGTCTCAACTCTAAATTTCCTTCTTGCTTTGGATGGCTGTCATTCCAGTAGTGAGATGTACGTAACGAATTCACCAGAAACGCATGCTGCATATTCTCAAACGTCATCATTCCTGTCGTCATTGGAAGAGTAGCTCAGACAATGGTTCCAGTGACTCTGGAGAATAAAGACGGCGGCTGTTGTGGTAACTGTTTTTATAACTGTTGGCAAGCAGAGTTATCCTACCTGTTGAGGTCATCAACATGACAAAAACATACCTGACTGATCGGGTTACTGAATAATGTTTTGCATTGTCAAGCTTTATTGAGTTTAAAAGATAATTCTGCCCTTGAATACTATGCCACAGTTAGATATGATCAGTGTGTGATGCATTCCTTGTGGCTTTGTGATGAAGTGTTGTGACCTGCCTCTACTACTTCAGTTAGTGATCTCATGAGTCTCACAGTGTCTTTTGATTGCTCCCACAGACGGGGCCTCAACTGAGCAAAGGTGGACATGAGAAAACCTGCTAGCTAGTGGGAAAACTAGTTTGCAAGCAGTGTGTTACTCAAACCCCTATTAAAGCCATCGCAGAGTACAAGGTACAAGACCCTGAGCCCTGACATGCATATGCACAAACAGCCTAGTCACCAGAAGACAATGTTGGCATTGTACGTTTATGCAAACCATGAATGTGTTACATGTGCATGTTTCATATGTATCATACCAGCATTTTTTAAGTGATGTAATATATGAGTTGACATTGTCACTGGGAGGTAAAAGGGGATGATGTATGGCATTACATTCAGGTGAGATGCTTGCCAAGCTGCAGACCACAACCAACAAACAACAAAACTGATTTAGTGAGTCATTTCTTTGTTTGTAGCGGCTTTTTAGGCACCAGACGTGGGGGTTTGTAGCAATATGTCACTGTTTTTCCTGCAGCTTACTAGGCACATGAAGCTGGTCTTTTTTATCGAGACAGTGCTTCTTTTCCTGCTGCGATAGTAGCATGAACATTGGTTGTGTATATGTTATATTAGACTTGCCTTATAAATGACAGATGATAACCTGTGACCACTTCATTTCATTTATTTATTTATACAGCAAGGGAATTAAAAGTAACATCATGTGTTACAGTTAAGACTGGCGTAACTCAGTTAAAAACTGGTTTTCAGCTGCTATCTGTTATGTAACAAAAACACATTACAATACAAAACAGAAACAATCAGCAGAGGCAAAACAACAAAACACAGACAGCTATATAGACATTGCAGAGTAGTGGACTGAAATGGAGTGAATAAAATGGTCTAAGCTGAATTGTAGCTGCACTTTAAATGTCTTTGTCCAAATATTCAGAGTACCGAGAAAAACACAATGTATGGTACTCATATATTACTTTGTCAAAGTGTGTTTGAGCTCATTTTTCCTTGAACCATTTTCAACTTGAATTGTTGTTGCAAATGTTTGTTGTATAATGTGGTATGGTACAATATGTTGAAAGTATGTATTAATATCTGGCAGTATACATGTGTGACAATAGTCGTGTATAATAACAGTAGAAGTATGACTAATGACTAATGATGGCAGCAGCAGCAGCAGCAGGAGGCATCTGGCAGGACCACGACAGCGGCACAACCACACACGTCACGCTGTCCAGGCACCGCTGCGATATGAGTTAATCTGAGAGACAGTGGAGCACAAAGGCTCCGGAGAAGAAGCCAAGTTAGTGACATCCAGAATGGCCGGGTTAGCAAGATGCAGTAATAGAATACCAGAGAGAGAGAGAGAGAGAGAGAGAGAGAGAGAGAAGAAGAAGAAGAGAAGGTGCCCGGTGTATTATAGGGGGGTCCTCCGGCAGACTAGGCCTAAGTCAGCCTAACTAGGGGCTGGTACAGGGCAAGCCTGAGCCAGCCCTAACTATAAGCTTTATCAAAGAGGAAAGTCTTAAGTCTAGTCTTAAATGTAGAGACGGTGTCTGCCTCTTGGACTGCAACAGGAAGATGACTCCACAGGAGAGGAGCCTGATAGCTAAAGGCTCTGGCTCCTGATCTACTTTTGGAGACTTTAGGGACCATGAGTAACCCTGCGTTCTCAGAGCGCAGTGTTCTGGTGGGATAATAAGGCACTATGAGCTCTCTAAGATATGACGGAGCGGATGTGGCACTGGTGTTGACGTGCTGACGTATTGTGGTAAGCGAGTTGTGTCATTTCCGGTGTTTCTGTGACAGCGTCTCTGTACTGCTCTGGTGGATTCTACTAGCCTGCTTTCTCACTTCAGTTGCTTTAACGTTGCTTTAACGTCTACTTCAAGTCTTAACCCACACTGGTTCTGTTTAAGCACTTAACGTTATAGCTCTCCTCCTTTCTACGACTTTCTCACTAATCTCTTAGCTGTTGTTTGCACGTTACCAGCCTTGGTAGCTACATTAGCTTTACAGTTAGCGATGGCTTCTCCCTCTGCTCTCTCTTGCTCTGTGTGCCAAATGTTCACTTATGCCTCTGCCTCCTTTAGCGACAGTGGTAATTGTAATAAGTGTAGCTTATTTGCTGCGTTGGAGGCGAGGCTTAGTGAATTAGAAGCGTGGCTCCGCACCATGGAAAACCATTCAGTAGCTGCGGTAGTTAGCCAGCCCCCTGTAGCCGCGGAGCCACATAGCATAGCCTTAGCCTCTGCTAACTGTCCTCCGGTAACTCCCGCTCAGCCGGGAGGTTGGGTTACAGTTCGCCAGAAGCACAGCTCAAGCCCACGGCTCACCACCAGCCTGTTCACGTTTCCAACCGCTTTTCCCCACTCAGCGACACACCCGCTGAGGATAAAACTCTGGTTATTGGCAGCTCTATTCTGAGGAACGTGAAGTTAGCAACACCAGCGACCATAGTCAAATGTATCCCTGGGGCCAGAGCGGGCGACATTGAATCAAATTTAAAACTGCTGGCTAAAGCTAAACGTAGATTCAGTAAGATTGTTATTCACGTCGGCGGCAATGACACCCGATTACGCCAATCGGAGGTCACTAAAATGAATATTGCCTCGGTGTGTGAATATGCAAAAACGATGTCGGACTCCGTAGTTTTCTCTTATTATTACTTTCAATAATGTTGTTGTAAGCTACTGTCATTACCTGCATCTCTCTCTCTCTCTCTGTCTCATTGTGTCATACGGGTTACTGTTAATTTATTATGTTGATCTGTTCTGTACGACATCTATTGCACGTCTGTCCGTCCTGGAAGAGGGATCCCTCCTCAGTTGCTCTTCCTGAGGTTTCTACCGTTTTTTGACCCCGTTAAAGGGTTTTTTTGGGGAGTTTTTCCTTATCCGCTGCGAGGGTCATAAGGACAGAGGGATGTCGTATGCTGTAAAGCCCTGTGAGGCAAATTGTGATTTGTGATATTGGGCTGTATAAATAAAATTGATTGATTGATTAATTGATTGATTGTATAGCCAGGCATTGTTCAAACCCACCAAACCTTGTTTTAACTCCTAGTCAAGGTCTTAAGGACTCGAGAGATATAAAACGTTTCAGATGAAACTGTGGGAAAATGTGTATAAAATGACAAGTGTGTACAAAATCACATGACAGCTTGAAAATTCCAAATGATGTTATGGTGCAGCCATGAAAACATGGTGGTTTCAATAATTCATTCAGTGTAAGCATCATATAGTTTCAATGAAGTGTTACAACATGCAGAGACATAACATATATGAGATGTAGTTATACAGTGTGGAAAAGAGCTGTATTTTCTAACGTCAGGGCTGCTTAAGAAAGAAATTTAAGGCAGAAAATAGGAGTTCAAGAGTTTACAGCCTCATGATATATAAAGCAGGTCTGCTAGGTGGTACAGGGCTGAACAAATGAGCAGTATTGTGGAACCCCCATCCTTTATCTCTGATCTCTCTTATCTCTATCTCGTCTTACTTTCTTAAAAAAAAGAGAGAGAGAATGAAAAAAAATAAAACTTCATATGTTACATTGCAGCTGTAGGATTATGCAGTCTGTCGCTCAGTAGAGTTGGAACAACAAGGCAGAGGAACAGTACGTATCTAAAACATTTGATTGATTTTATTACTACATTTCTGTCTTAGTACAAGCAAAGATGAAGGTTGACAAAGTAGTTATGGGATGGAAAGAATATAATTTCATAGTAATTCCAAATTGTAAAACACGATTCCAAAACCAGGTCGTCTTATAAGACAATCATTAAAAACCAACAGCATTAAAAAGCAAATGGGAAAACTGTGTTTAAATAAAATAAATACTCCTCAAGGAACTAAAACACATAAAAGATTGAGTAAGGTAAACCAAAAATTTCACCAAAGTTAGTTACAGTAGTAGCAGTAGCAGTAGACCATACAATCTTTTCAAGGTATCAGGTTTGAGTCAATCCTGAGCCATAATTCCTTGAGCAGGTCATGAATTCATGTATGTAGGGGTGTAACATTACAATGATCTGGATTCATATATTGATTTACTGATCTACGATCCAATATCATTGATGCAAAGTGAAAACATTGATACATATTGTCATCTTGAAGATATGCCTTTATTTTGAAATTCCCTTTGGCAAGTCACCATTTCCATTCTAGCACACCTCCTGCCTAAATATTCAAACAGTGCCAGCGGCCTAACACCAGACAGACAATGTCAGGCTGCCAAGAAAAGACTGGATATATTCCAGTATTAGCAAATTTCGTATTGATATCCAAAGAATCAATATATTGAGCGTAATGAAACTTGTGATTTACTCCCCCACAAGACCATTAACAATTGACAATCAGGACAATCAGGGACCATAAGGAGAGGGTATGCTTAAGTTTGTAAAAGGTGTCGTCCAACCATGTTGGAAAGCAAGCATTTTTGTAACCATTCTGAATGGTGACAGTGCAGGTGTGGTTAACTGCTGTCCATTATAGAGTCATTATACTCATTAAAATGGAGATAAAGCTTCCAACTTTTGGGCATCCTTTCCTCAAAGGCATTTATAGTTTTTCGCCTGAAATATAACAGAAGTATTGGCATGAAGGACAAAGACAAGAGCCATAGAAAGAAGTTCAAACCCTGCCTGCTTTGCCACCATTGCTTGTCACATTGTTGAGTTCGGAAAATAAATTTCTGTCTGACGTCCAAATCCTGATACCAATAACTGGTTTGAGGAGGATTGTAAATAGAGGGGTTTATAGATGCTGTTTGACTTTGCAACAAGCATCTTGGTGGAAGCAGAGTGACACCTTTGGAGTCAGTACGGTGTCTGTTGCAGCAGGAGACATGAGGTGCTTGGTTCTCAGGCCTTGTTGAAGAAACAGAGCTGGTGTTGGGTTTCATTTGACTCCGTGCAGGCGGTCCAGACCTCATAAATCCACTCCCAGGGTCCTTGTAGTGCTGTCTCCACACACAGAATGAGTATTACAGTTTCTTTGATTGAAAGAGGACGAAACAAGCTCTGTTTGAGTTGCTGTAAAATGTCATAGTTTTTCAGCAGATAGTGTTGAACACTTCTTAAATCTACACCACTTACTGTTTTTACATTCTTAACTTTCTATTACACCATAACACTAGTGGTAGACAACTCATGCATAGACACAGTGAGAGATGGTAAGATTTCAGCAACCACAGTGTCAGATCCCGCTGTGGAGCAAATTCTTTATCCTAACAATGAGAAAAACAGGTATGGCCCCACACACACATGTGTGTGCTGCTGACATAATGGCTCCTGGCAGGCAGTAACTCATACACTTCTGTCCCTGTGCCCCAGAGAAGATTTTAACAGTTGGCCTGTTTTGTTGCGTAATATCTGCTATTTAATGAAGCTTGAAATATGGAGGCTATTTCAGAGTTTCCCAGTATTAGGTTGGAATTTTCTTCAGGCATCCAGTTGAGAGGTTTTTCAAAGCACAAGAGGCTCTTGAACCCATCAGCTGTTTCATATTCTTCTTCTTCAAGGAAATTGCAGTTCTTTTACAATGTGGGTCTTATTTTCATTCTTGTGGCCATTATTCTTTTGTGTTTTTTTCAGCATTTTAACCACCAGTTTGATTATAAAGATGCAATGCCATGGTGACACTGCAATACTACACTACAATAAAGAACAGACATACAACAGAGAATAAACTTATACAGATCTATCTTGTCTCAAAATTACATACCTGTCAACCTCACTGTAATGAAAACTGGGACAAGAGTGATGGAAAATGTGTAGAAAGGACTGTAAGGACACGCTGCCCCTTTTTTCACCCTTGTTTCTGCTCACTTCTCCTCGTAACCACGTTACATACGTAACTCCCAAACCATGCTACCACTCATGTTCTGCTTCCTGTAGTGTTGTCTAAAGGCTGATTTATAGTTGTGCATGGGCTCTGAGCAGAGCCTACGCAAATGGCCTATGCCATTGCAAGCATTTATACGTGTCTGTGTCACTCTGCAATTACATCTCCAAAATGCTAGTTGGCAGTGGAGTTTATGTGAAGTGCTGTTAAGTTTGATTGATTCGACTAACATACCTTAAACACACATAAAACATGAGTTAATAGCCACAACATTAAACACAAGTACAAAATGCAGCTCCATCATAACTTATAGGATTCACAGAAAAAAATGCTTGTCTTTTGTTAAACATGTTTTCATCATAAATACAACATGCTAACCTTACTAGCACTGGCCCATGACATTTTCAGTGAGCGATGGCACAAACTGCAGATTCAGATTCAACTTGGAAAATTTAAATTCAGGCAGAGTCAGAAATAAAAATAAAAGTCAAAGTCATTCCAGTCTGTCCCTCTTAAACATCCATCACTCTGCAGCGGTTTTTCATGGTCCAACTTCAACCTTCTGTATCTGCCTTGGTAGTGAACACTCACAGTTTTACAATGCAGCAGACTGTTTCAGTATATGGTTTAGGTAATTGAATTTAATGATGAATCAACACACTCCGCTCCACTGCATATAGCTGGTTGCTAAATCCAAAAACACAAACCCAAAACTCTATCATTCACGCAGACATTGTGCTCCCAGTTTCGCTAGTTTACAAGCTAAAGAAGCACATTTGCCTGAAACATTCTTGTATTAATATATCAGTTCTCACTACTGATGATTTCTTGGGTAATTTACTTTAAATGAGGACCTGTTTAAAATAACTGATAGCTCATGTGGCAATGCCACTTGGAACCCTTCCGCTGTAGATCATGCTGTTTTTGTCCAGTGGATGTTTTGGGAATGTCTGCCATTTTTTATTTCTAAGTTTAGTGATGACCAATATGCATTCGCTGTTAAAGCTGTTTATATCAATCACAATCAGTAAGTAGTATCATCGTAAGCAGAAGGAAAGATGGACCAAAATAACACCATGGTCATTAAGAATAATGGAATTTTCCTTTTAAGGGACTATCTCTTTTCTACTGTCACAAAATTCATCAGAGTCAGTGACCTGCCAAGATAGTGACCCGCTAAATATGTTGAAGTGGACTCTTAGATCTGATTTCAGTAAGGCTGTAGACTGAGGCATTCACCTTTATCATGCTGTTAAATATGGATTTGGACAATGTGGGCCTGTTTGGTCGGTACAGGCTCGGGAGGAATGAGCAGCTATTATTATCCTGCTTTATGTCTCTGGCAGTGCAGTGGTGTCAGTCAGAGGCCGGCGGTGGAAGCCAGGGCCCGGTTAGGACTGCTGGCTCTCTGAGGTGCTTCATCTCGGGGGCCGAGGCAGCGAGACCTCTAACTGAACCGCAGCCGTTTGGATTGAGAAGTGCTGAGGCAGCATACTCAGTCTGTTTCACTGGGTGGAGTTCCTATACTGTACTATAGGTCTTGAAACAAGAAGAGGTGGCGGTCGGCTGTGAGCCAGTGTGTGACTTTATTATCATGCAAACATCGTCCCAAAGCTCAGATTCACACATCATTGTCAATTATGGTGTTTGATTCCACACTTGTTTCTCAGCCGCAGTAGTTAGCACCAGCATCTGTGATCAATTTGTGTGATTTATGTGTCAGAATTTAGTCTGTGTTTTAAAAGCAGCATGTGTCTGCATTTCACCATGTCATATTGGGTGTTGGCGAACAGACTGAGCTCCGGGATTCCTCAGATTCCTCTTAGTAGAAGCCAGTGATAAGGGGAAATGTGAGGTAAGGAGAGGCCAGTGTTCTGACAGCAGTTTGCAGCGTTGATGGATTGAGGTGAATGTTTGAACACCAGACAGACATAAAGGAGCAAATGGCTTTTATGAGCAGCAAGATTTATCCGTTGAACAAGCTTTGTCGAGCTCTGCCGGCTGAATTTATGGTACTTGACACACGAAGCGCCTATCAGTGCCGAGTTTGGATGTTTGGCAGAGGTCCACAGTACTTTCACAGAAAGGAAGCATGAAATATTAGCATTATTTTAAAAGGTTTCCGTATATTAGGGAGAAATTGGGTGTCGTTTTCCAAGATGGTTCACAGTAAAGCCATTGACTTTCCCCTTACCTGGAATTCTGCTGCCTGGAAAGACTGCTGACAGCCAGGCTCTCTGCTGCTCTGGATGGAAAATGATAAAAACGATAAAAGGCGAGGTTGCAGAAGTGGTCGCACATTTCTCATAGTTAAAATTTGTCAGTGTCCATTACAGCTTGTCAGCCAGTTTCTACATATATTTAGATATGCTTTTAATGAAGCAAGAACCGGAAACTTTTCAAAATGATGTTTCGCTAAAATAACTAGACAACTAGACTAGATCTACTTAGTCTAGATTAGTAGACTTTTTAATGCTTGGAAAGTCAGTCAAGTTTTTTGCCCTTTGTCCTGTAACACTCATGTTGTTTTTAAATATTTTACAGCTGCACAGTGCACACTTCACCTAAATTAGGCCTGGACATTCCCTCTTCATTGCATGAATGATGTATTTGAGCTTCAAGTTTAATTCTAAAACAACAGCAGTGTTTTTAGAAGTGTGGTGCACCTGGAAAAAGTGTGACTGAAATAGAGATATTGTGTCTGTTTTATTCATCCAAATTAGCTAGGTACATGACATTCACAGTCTTTTTTTGATATCACTTTTTTGATGCTGCTTGATGGTTCAGCTGCTAACCTGACAGCATGTCAATGAACGTTCACAGGTGCTGTTTGCAGATGTTTGTATAGCTGTTTTCTTTTATACATTTACAGATTTTTGGTGTACCATAAACACAGTAGTTTCAAACACACATCACATGTCTGTGCATCAATCCGTTGAGACAATTACTATATGTGTGACTCATATTTAAGTTCATCTCCTGCCTCTTTCATCTCCTCCCCTTAAATGTAGGTGTTTTTACAACAGTGATTAACATTACAGAAAATGGCAGTCAAATGGGCCTTAAATAGCAGATACTGATCAATAACTTTATAGGTCTTGGACATGATTTGCTTGATCAACTTAGGACATTCTGAGCTTAGTGTATAAATGGAAATAAATTTGTTTAAAATTATTATTTTCAGTTTTTTTTTATCCATCCAACCACTGAGCCATGAATCAGAGTTAAAGTGCAGGGTTTGATGTGTCTTCATGGTAACAGCAGCTTCCATCTATTGTTTGGCAGCATGTTCGTCATGTCTCCACTCACATTTCCATATGCCTGCTTATCTGATGATGGCTGGTAAGGTCTTTAACTTCCTCTCTGATCTTTCACACCAGCTATCACTCTATCCTCATAAAGCCATTGTCTCTTTCCTCCTTCTCTTTTTAGTTCAGTTTAGTGATTCCTTATAACATGTACTGATCAAAAAACATGATGCCAAAGCTTATAGTATATGAACAGAGTACACAATACATGCAGTAAGCACGTTAGAAAGAAATATGACAGAAATTACAATAAATATATTTTAAAAAGTGATGTAAATTTAAAAAACAGAAAGAAACTTGCACACCCACAGAAGCAAGTGGGCTATGAATCTCACCAAGTTTAGTTCTGAGTTAGCATCAAAACATGTGGGGATCTAATGTGTGTATGTGTGTGTGGAAGTATGTGAGGAAATGATCACCTGTCAGTTTCAGTGACATTAAGCTCTTGCTCCCTTGTTTGATTGAGAGTCAAACTATAATTAAAAGTGATTATGTACTTGAGGAACCACAACATGATCAAAAGCAGATTTGTGTTGAGGGAGAGCACATTTGCGCACAGTTCACCCACATACTCATGTTAGGTTTGGGTGCGGTTTTCTTTAGTATAGAAGCTATGATTTAAAGCACTGCTCTGCTGTCAGCCATGTGTATATCATACTAAGTGGCTTGTTGGACTTGTATTCTTTTTCTTCGAGTAAGCCACATGTATAGAGTTGCAGAGTGGAAGGAGCCGCTGGTGACAGAAGTATTTTTTTTTTTGCTGAATCCCATTTTAATGTCCTATTTTTAATAATATCCCCAACTTAGAGACACGAGACTCTTCTTTACTTTAAATTTATATTATATGGCCACCATTTTTAATTATTTCAGCTTGGTTTGTGAGAAAAATGTTTTTAATAAGTTAAGCAGAAGATTTCAACATCCATGAGCCTCTGAGACCATTGCTATGGAGAGGAGGACAATCAGAGGATTGAATCAGAGCTGGAGCAAATTCAGAACACTTTGTTGTAGCAATTGTAAACAACACACAGAGCCATAGATGATTTATCCATTCATTCATTATCCATAACAACTTACCCATTTAGGGTCATGGAGGGGATTGGAGCCTATCCCAACTGACATTGGGCGAGAGGCAGGGTACACCCTGGACAGGTCGCCAGACTACCACAGGGCTGACACATACAGAGGGACAGCAATTCACATACGCTCACATTCACACCTGCAGGCAAGTTAGAGTCACCAATTAAGCTGTCTTGCATGTCTTTGGACTGTGGGAGAACCTGGAGAAAACCCATGCTGACACTGCTCTGAGGCGACAGTGCTAACCGCCGCACCACCATGCCGCACAATAGATAGTCAATTTAGCCAAAAGTGACCCAGAACCCCAAATTGTGCTGATTTGACCTGCTGAACGTTGTAATCAGGTTTCCGCAAAACTAAGGCCAGGCAATATGGGGAAAATCAAGGATCACAACATTTTTGATCAAATAACTCAATGTCGATATTGCGACAATAATGGGTTTACTGATCATTGGTGCTTTCAGAAAGATTTCTGATAAATAATCATCAGTAATGTGGATATAATAACTCAGTGGGTAAAGGAAAATAACAGAACAGCTAGAACATCAGTAAGTTAAGAAAATTACATCACTTTAATGTAATGCAGACTTTAAAACCAGGAAAAACAATGCTTTCACTCTTCCAATATTTAAAATATAAGACGATATCTAGTCTAATATCATGATATCAGTATAATATTGATATATTGCCCAGTCCTATGTAAAACCTAATGTTAAGTTTGTCTTCACTGTTAGCAGCTTATACCTCTCACCAAAATACTTCTCAACCTTTGACTGTTTATAAAAGCACCAGATAATTTTTTTAATACAGTTGCTCAGTATTTGTTCTGATGATTTAACGGAGGAATTTTAGATTAGTTTAGAAGGTTATACAAAATACAGGTTCCAGGAATATTCAAGGGTTGTCAGCTGTTCTGTCAATTGTGGCTGGTCACGCAGATGTGTTACTGCATCACAACAACTACAACAAACACATCCCAGAGCCTGAAATGGTAATATTACATGCAATCAAATGTTGCAGGGACAAAAACAGAAAGCTGTAGTAAGATTATAGAAAAATACAGCATAGTGTGGTGGAGCAAACCAAGAAATGACAAAGCAGTCTGATATGCTAGCCGCTGACTGGTTTGTGCCGACCCTTGCAATGTGCTGGTTTCTTTAACGGCATATAAATTAGTATCTTATGTTTATCGGTAATGATATCCGTGCCAGTTTTTCCTTTTGTCTGTCTACATTCAGCACATGAAAATTATGAAGTCAGCCTGGCTGTTGCCTTATTATTAAGTATTCTAAATGTCCCATTACTTGAAATATACAGAAGTGCAAGTAACACCAAAGGCTCTCGGGCCCTAAGGTTCAGGTTATTAGAAGCCTCAGGGAGCAGGTTACCTTCTCTGTACTGGAAAAGAGCTCATTGTGCAGAATGTAAACAGGCCTTTTACCCCTCAAACCCTGGACGCCCAAAATATATCCTCCTACTTTGCATTATTATTGTAAAATGGTTTGTTGTCTTTGCAGGAGGTCATCAGAAGCTCAGTGTTACCTCCCAGTAACCTGATCCTCTGTGGCACTAAAGTGCAGACTTTAACTGAGGTGTAACAGAGACACACCAACACAATGACACAAAGAGGCCTGCAGTGTTTTAAACATGTTTTTAACCATGTCCAATTCTTTGTGTGAGTGGTCCCTTAGATCAGAGAACTGTCCGTCAAGGGGACACTAAAACGGTGTGTGGGTGAGGGAGGAGGGATGAGAGATGACGGAGGGTTTCCGATGTATGCCTCTCCCTCGCCACGCGTGAACTGATGTGAATTTAGGTGACAGGAGACTTTAACCCCTCAGAAAGGATCTGTAAGGGGAAAAAGGGACGGAGAGGGCTGAAAAATGGGATTGACCCTTAACCCTTAGAGTCGGTAATGTGATCCTGGTATCTCTATTGTGGAGGGAGAGGGGTGGGGAGGAGGTCACCAGGGGAAAGGGAAGGTAGCAGCCACACTGTGCTGCTGATTAGAATTTCCTGTGGTCAGCCACAGCCTGGAAACACACAAATACACACAAACACACACACACACACACACACACACACACACACACACACACAGATACATTTCAGACAAACAGTACATTGAAATATATGTAAAACAGGCAAATATCTTGCTTTTTGAAAACTATTTGGCTCTGCAGTCCGAATCAAAACCTACCTCATCTTAGGCAGGGCTGGACTGCAAAAGAATCTTTCAACAAACATGCCAAATATTGTAGAATCAGGCCACCATGAACAGCATCTGACCTTAAAACTGGAAAAAGCTGCTGACTACTGTTCAAGACCAACAAACAACAAAACCAGTTGTTTTAGCAAGTCGTTGCTGTGATTCCAGTGGCTTTTTAGCCACCAATCATTGGTGTTTTTCAGCGACCCGTCGCTGTGTTTCTACTGAGGATAGTGCCACAAAAACTGGTCGTTATGTACCAAAGCATCACAGCATCTCCTGCAGAGGTAGCACCATGGAAAATAGTTGTTGTTTTTTTTTTTACTGAGACGTTGCTGCATATGCCGCAAGGATTGTTCTTCAAAAAGCAAGTATTTTAAGCCAAAACATGATCTTTTACTAACCATAACCAAGTGGGTTTTTTGCCTAAACGTATTCACTCTTTAACCACAGCATTGTTGAGATGAAACGTAAATTTTTGATGTATCTTCTACGTAACAGTACAAATGTAGCATATCTGTGATATGCAGAAACATACAATGCCAACATTTAATTTGGCGATTGGGTTGAAGTGAACCTGGGTCTCTGTGTTTCACTCCAGATGCACATGGCTGTAAACCTGAAATCATTGCATCACATAAAATAAGACTCAACTTGTTTTGAGAACTCTCTTTAGGCTAATCAAGTGGCATTCTCTTAATTATAGTGCAGCAACCTCATCTGCACTCACATTCTTCAGGTGAGTTGAATTATCAAATCTGAGTACTGTTCTTACATCAGTGAGAGACATCAAATCAGGAAGATACCATGATGGAAATCTCTGCAACTTTGTTTTCTAACTTGCCACCATTTGTGTGGTTTTCATTCACATAAAAACAGTTTATGTTCTCACTTGACCTTTAGTGTTTGAGCCCATTAAGATTTCAAGAAAATATGAAAATGAGACGGAGCTTATCTACAGAGAACACTGACTGAGCGTCACTGATGTCAACAGCATGCAAAACAGTATGAGCATGCTGCGTCATCACATCACCTATAAGGATTTGAATATGTCAGGGGAGGAGGACATGATTTATTTTTTTGGATGCATATCTCTCCTCTTTCCGTCTTCCCCTACTCTGAAAAAAAAAATCCCTCAATCTGATGTTGAGGAGAGGTGCAGTCTGACCTGCAGTGAAAATAGTCTCAAAACTACTCAAATGTTTGTTAAAAAGTGTTAGTTTTGTGTCTGTTAATTCAAGAAATCAACTGAAAGTCTAATGGAAAATGTCACACTATTTGCATATTTTATTAACTTATTTAAACAGAATAAGATGTTGAGGCTCAATACTAAACTAAACCAGACTGCAGCCAGCAGGTCTTTTCTCATTTTTGTAAAATCTTGTTTAAAGATGTCTGTATGCTTGCATGCTAATTGACCTCATTTTCTCACTCTTCAGGTAGCAAATAACTCAATCAGCTTTTACTAGTCTGAGTGGAGAGGTTGGGCTCTCAGGGGCAGAAACTTGGCTCTACAGTGATTTATTGTTTAATTGAGCTGACTCGTTAAAGTTAGCTGTAATTGATGCCATAAAAAGCCTGGCCGCCAGCCAAACTCTGGGTTGTGTAACACCACAGTTTTGGCATGCAAACTACTATACCTGAGAATAACAGACTACACCAAACAGAGCTGTGTTCTGACAGCTTCTTTGTGTTTGACGCTCAGTCTGACGGAGCTGAAACTAACTGAAAAAGTAGTGCTGGGCTTCTTAACTCGAGCAGTTTGAGCAGGAGCTTGAGTCTGCTTGTCGGAGAAAAGAGAGATTGTGGATTGTGTGTGTGTGAGTGTGTGTGTCTGGCAGTTTGGTATTTCCTGAAGGAGTTTCCTCCTACCGTCAGAGCGGAACCACCCTGGGCCCCTCAGCAGTCCAACCCACAGACTGACCCGGTACTGCTCCCAGAAAGAAACAGAGAGACATGGCAGCAGTGTGGAGCCCCATTAGATACGAAGATGTATGAATATAAAGAAGCATTGATAAAGATGGTGACAAACAGTGGAGTAGGTTGTTATTAAGGCAGGAACGCGTGGTCTCGCCAAGCAAAGGCAGTGTCTCCAGTTCTGCTTCAGGCTGTAGGCAGCTATCCAAAGGTCTGAGAGTCTGGTTGTTTCTGTGTTGCCTGCATTTGCATGCTTTGCAGTTATTTGTACTTCGATGTCAGTTTTTTGATGGATAGGTGTATCTTCAGCACCTTACAGTAATTCGTTGGCCGCATTCTGCCCCAGAGATAGCAAGGGAGCACGAAGGATTGTGGGCCAGGATTCCTGCGCTATCAGCCAGCCTTACTCGGCGCTGGGCCTGACGAGAGAAACCTGCCAGACAAGGTGGAAAGAGAAGGGGAAGAGAGGGAGAGAGTCTTGCTGACAGGGTGAGGGAGAGAAGGGTGAGCTATGTCAGCCTGTGTCTTTGCCCCCTAGTCCCAGATGGACTTGATTACCCAGAGTTCTCCACTGAGTAGCTTCAGGGAACATGGCCGTCAGACTGTCAGAGGAGAGAAGAGGGAAGGAGCTGGGCAGATTTTCAGACCTCAACCCCCGGACTGAACTGGGACCAGCACTCGCCTACACTGCTATGACATTTTTATAAATGATGTTGTTTTCTGTTTTGAATGTTAGGCTGTAATGTGAGGATCATGAGAATGAAAATTAAAAAACAAAGAATCTTCCCAAAGTAGTTCAGTTCCTAAAGGTTATCTGTCGTTATGCAGCATTTTTGATAGTCAGTATTTGGACTACATTTCCCATAAAGCCTGCTGCTATCTACCCCAATAAGAAAATGATCGTATACTCTTATTGATTTCTCTACTGAGTTTGGGCAGCATGGATAAGCAAGTGGGAATGTCCATTTTTGGCTAATTAGATGAAGTAAATACTTAAAGATTCAAGGTAGTGTGTCACTTTGTTCCAAAACTCCAGTGATTCCAATACTGCCAGGAGGAAGTGCTGCTTGTTAGTGTGCAAAGGCAATAGGAACCTTGGTTAATAATATTATGGAAAGAGCTCTGATTGTTGACAAAGTTCTTTTATCTCATGGTATGTATTATCATAATGCCCAGCCCTACACTCTATGCTTTTTCCACTTTTGAGAAGAACTGACAACAGCATGTTTGCCAAAATTGCAAAACAATAAAGCAAACCAAGTTAGTCACAAACATTACAGCAAGGTGTCCTGTTTACAGTGGTCAAAACACAGAGAAGAGTTTTAACATGAGAAGGACACTAAGGCCCTGTGTACACATATACAGATATTTTTAAAACCAGATATTTTTCCCCTCTGTTAAAAAACGATAATTCTGTCCTCACTACTTTCATTTTAAAAAATGTCTCCATACACTCAAAATACTACTCACATGCAAAAAGGACTCCAAACGCTCGCTAGTGTTGGCTGTCATCCGCAGTCTCTTCTCATTGCGAAGGCAGTAAAGCGCATAGGCTAACATTACCTTTTTCCAAATGACAACTGGAGATCTCATCGCAACAAGCGATGCTCTGGACTTGCGAAAATTTGTCTTCCACTACTCATCGACAATAATCCCACTCTTGAAATTGTCCCACAATCTGCTGGTTCAACAGGGCCTGATCCAAAACTATCGTTTCTGGCAGACTAAATAACACTGGGCGCAGCAGATGCCTCCGTTCATTCGTGAAGTGATGCAGCAGTACTAAGAATAAGTACAAAGTAGTCAATAGATCAAGCAGTGTTGAGAAAATGTAAACATACTGCTAGTCTGCCATTGTTGTTATTGTTTCTGTAGCATACTCATTGCACAAAGCAACAAATGATGTGCAGATTAAGGAGATTACATCACCGTTGCTCAAACACTCAAGCCCAGTAACCTGAGTTTTAAAAATTCTGCACCTTAGAAGAAGTATTGTAAAAGCTCTATTTTAGTGACCTAAAACTCTGTTTGCATGTGGACAAAAGGCTTAAACGTAGAGGAAAATACACGTTTTCAAAAATATCTGTAGAAGTGTAGACAGGACCTAAATCCAACGTTCTGCCATGTGCAAAGTTTAGAAAAATACAGTTCTCTATTGAATTAATGAAATCATTATCTGCTATGCTTTTTACTAAAGCTTCAGTTCTGTCTGGGTATTATTACTTCTGCGATTACTGAACTGTCACCTGTCCTGTTGCACCTGTCATATTTTAGAATCTCACAAATAAATTCCCATAACTAAAAGACAAAATAGGTTTTGTGTTAGAAACTTTGTACGCCCAACCATCCACTTCAGCCTCCTCCCTAACAGGTTTGAGGAGGCTAGAAATCATCACGCAATAGCTGTTATTCACACAGCCAGGCAGTTGTTTTAAACATACAAAATGATGAAACAAATGACCAGTGCACTTGTTTTTCTGCTTAGGACAGTCTTCCCTTGAACACTGAATATAATGCCTTCAATGAAGGCAGGCATTAGTAGAATGTGTCTTGCTTAAATCGGAGATGACCACTTTATGCTTACTGAGGTTGTAGTGAAAGGCTCCATGTAAATACAGCTGATGTAAAGTAAGGCAACAATTACTTACGATGACATGTTTATGTGCCAGTGTTGAATATAATATTATTTAAATAACCTTTTGGTAGCATTCTTGGGATGCAGGTTACTGTGATAGTTGTCAGTCTAAGAAATCACCTCTTACATACCTAAAATGATGTCTGCTTGAGATGATGTCATCCCTCTGGTGTCTCTTGTCTTTATTGTGATCGGCCATAGAAACGTAAGTGGAGCTAACAGTCGAGAGTTTGAGAATGACAGGAAAGGCAGGAAGGAAGGAAAGGAAAAAAGAGAAAAGTAAAGAGGGATGGAGGTGTAGCACCAGCTCAGAGTGAGTCGCTGAGATTTTAATGTGTGTCTCTGTGAGAGTGTGTGCGGTGTGTTTATAAATCACAGAGTCAGGCAGTGTGTGTCTTGCAGGGCCGGTGTTTCCTGCAGTGTAATCTGAGTCTCTGGTGGAATGTGTGAACCACATCCGACTCCATTCGAGCCCCCGACTCACTCAATATCCCACTGTAAACAACCCGCCTCTGCCAAAGTTTCTGGAACAGAACAGGTAGAGTCACTACAACCCCCCCAAAAAATAACAGACCACAGGAAATGCTTCAAAATAAAAGCACATTGAAACAAGTGGTCAGCAAAAGTCAGTCCTGGAAGCTGATATCGAACTGTGACTTTCATTCACAGTGTTGTCTGCAATGAGCCTCCACCTCAATGACTTTTTCATTGTGTGTGTGTGTGTGTGTGTCTGTGTGTGTCTGTGTCTGTGTCTGTGTCTGTGTGTCTGTGTGAGAAGTTTAGACTAAGAGGTTAATTGTAGTGTGACCTCCCTAATGTCTTTCCCTGGCTTGTTATCTTGATTGGGTAATTAATTCTGGGGCTGCTCTCTTCAGTCTCCCCACTATTCACACACTCATATGTCTCTCTTTCTCACACACACACACACACACACACACACACACACACGCGCACACACACACACTTTCGAACCCTCCTGAACTCAGGAGCCCCCACATTCCTGTAACCCTAAGGCTGCTCCGTCGCATTACTTTTCCTCTCTCTCTCTCCCACTCTCTTACTCTTGCTCAATTTATTTCTCTTTCTCACTTAATCATTCTCAAAACTCGCTCGTCCGTCATAATGTGCTCTCTCCTGCTTCCCTCTACACTGCCTCACTCAACTCGAGTGGTGGAAGAGTATTCACTTCTGTCACTTGCGCAAAAGTAGCAGTACCAGAATGTAAAAATACTCCACTCCAAGTCCCGCATTAAGAATATATAATGAAAAACTATAGTTTATCAAATCAAATCAAGTTTAGTGATATAGTGCATTTAGTTGCAGTTGACCAAAGTGCTGTACAAATTAAAAGAATGGCACACAAATATATTAAATTTGAATAGGCAAAAAAGTTTTATCACAACTTGGCTTTTACTTTGCATCTCCACAACATGGCACAAGCAGCCAGACAGATTGTAAACAAGACAACGGTCTATTTAGATAAACAGTACCCCTGTATTTGACAGTAAAACAGAAAGTGAACGTTCCAGCAGTTATTGCTAATAATACCTTATGGCACAATAAAACTGTATGTGTGTGCAGTTGCAGTTATGGTGGTACAACCGGTAAATCAGTCTGTAACTGTAATTGATGTTTACAACAAACAATTTACATAACAGTCTTACCTTTAAAGATGTTCTCTGTCCCAAATAAATTAGTCTAATCTGCTTGTCTGCAGTTTGACCGCTCATGTTTCTGGCACCACCAGACCTTTTTTTTTTCTTTGCGATGCTGCTGTGTTCGGAGCTATCACAAGCAGAGGAACTGATGGTCACATCAAAAAAAGTAAAAGTTATATCAGTGTTTCTGTAAAGTATTACAGAAAGTTTTTAGATTATCAAAAGTTTCATCACTGTTATACAGAATGTCTCCTTTCAAAGTATTGTGTTAGTGTTTTAGGTATTGAGGAGTCACAGGTAGGCAGGACTGACTGGAGAGCAGATTCCAACATGAACAGCAGATTTATGGTAGCAACATGCTAATCTTTGTAGTCACATTGGGTGGAACGTCATCATTCATGCACCCGACATAGCTTGCGGCCTAACCACAGGTAAAGTGTGGAAACTGTTCTACATTGTGCACCACAATGTTTTCACTTACACCAAAAACAAAGCAGGAATACACAAAATAAAACTTGTATCCACAGGTTTGATGCCAGCGGTGCATGCTGGGAGGCTTTTCCACACACCTACCCCTCCTCCCACAGGATGATGCAATGATTATACTGGATTATTACTGCTGATGCATTATCATATAAGAAAGCTTATAATGTTGTAGTTATGTAGTTAGTTAGGGATATTACATGCAGCAAAGGGCCACAGGCTGAACTCGAACCCGGGCTGCTGCGGCAACAGCCTTGTACATGGGGCGCCTGCTCTACCACTAAGCCACTGACACCCCGTATGAAAAATCTTTATCAGCCAAGCAACTATTAAAGGGACAGTTCACCCCAAAGTCAAAAACACATATTTTTTGCTCTTACCTGTAGTGCTATTTATCAGTCTAAATTGTTTTGGTGTGAGTTGCTGAGTGTTGCCGAGTGAATATAATGGAATTAGGTGGCACTTGACTTGTGATGCTTAATGCTCCAAAACACTACATTTGAAAAACTCAACAGCAATGTCTCTTTCCAAAAATCATAACCTGTTAACTCGGTGGGGTCAGTGGCGTCCTCCTTTGCTGAGCTGTAATGTTGGCTAGCTCAGTGGTGCTAGGTGAGCTAGCAGTAGGTGCATGCTTCCTTCTGCTCGGTCATACAGTTGGTGGGTGTAGCTTGGTAAAAAGAAAGTAGTTCCTACATGAAACTGTTCACAACAAGATCTTTGGATTATCTTGAGTAACCGGGTCATGCTTTCTGGAAAGAGACATTGCTGTTGAGTTTTTTGTTTTTGTTTTTGAGCACCACAAGCTGAGTGCCAACTAGTTCCATTGTATTCACTCCATAGCACTTGGCAACTCATACCAAAACAATCTAAATTGATAAATAGAACAACAGGTAAGAAGAAAAATATGTGTTTTTGATTTGGGGGTGAACCATCCCTTTAAAAGTACAATCTTTACCTGTAAAATGAAGAATAAAATACCCTTAAATGGAAATACTCAAGTAAAGCAAAAATATCTCAAAACTGATCTTAAGCACAGTACTTGAATGTGTTTAGTTTCTTTCCCCTCTTTGAGACTCTGCTGTCTGTGGGATGGAGCGACCACTTCCTCTGAGCAATAGGCAGCTGGCTGTTTTTCTCCCGGCTTTATCGCTCTATCACCAGCCAACAGACATAGAAAGAGAGAGTTCGTGTGAGAGAGGGAGAGTGGGTGAAGGAGTCTCTCCTACACACTCACACTCTCTCAGGTTCTGGCTCTCCCTGTTTGGGCACGATGAGAACAGCAGATTCTTGGAGCTGATAAGATGAGGAATGCTGCTCAGAGAGGAAACGCCGTTCTGGAGGAGATGTAGCCTATAGAAGATTGTTCCCTCACTCCTCCCAATATGTCATCCAACCCTCCCAACACCAACACTGGGCTTTTCCGCTGCTTCTGTCTTTCTCCACACTGGTGTGGAGGGTCAGAGATGTCAGGGGGAAAGAAGGGAAAGGAGCAGGGATTAAAATCCATTGATCCAGAACCGATGGGCATGCCCATTCACACCTTCTTCTTTCTCCTGCTCGCCCTCATTTTACCTTCTTTTTACTTAATGTCCGTTAAGTAATGACATGCAAAAGAAAATTTAGCAATGCCATTGCAAAAAAAAAAAAAAATCAGTAAACAGTTTCACTGGAACCACTTTCTAATGATATAAATCACTCATAGGAAAATTGTTTGAGAGAAGTGTGCAGATTATCCAAAATATCCAGAGAACTGTATCTGGAAAAACATGTTACCGTTGAGTTGTATGATTTTTCACCACATTGTGTTGCGGTGTAAAAAAAGTAAGACTGATATCTCAAAACTTAGGGGGAAAAAGTCAAAAACTTTCCTTTGGCTAAATACTGCCAGAGGAAAAAGAGAAATACACTTTTTCTTAATTTGGTTGAATGATTTAAAACTTTTTTCTCCTAAAACATGCAAAAACAGTCTGTGGTGAGATCATTTCACCCTATTTTTAATATGAATCCACTGTATTCAGTCATTTTCTAGGATTCTTAAAGGCTGGTTTTGATGCTAAAAGCTTTGCAGCCATTTCAAGGTGATAACTTGTTTGTTTGAACTATGGAAATTAAATTATCACCAGTATTTGAGGTATATCTACCAACTCGGACATAGGGCCAGGATTTAACATCATTTTCTTGAGGCTTAATCTAGAATTTAAGCTGCTTGTTGAATTTGAACCCTTTTGAAACATGTATAGTGCTTAAGCCTTTGAAGAAAATATCTGTGAAGCCAAATGTTGACATTTTCTTTACTCTGATTAACAAGATACAAGAAAAGTCAGAAGAAAAATTGTTTATCTATCCTCTTAATTGTCTCACAGTCCCTTAGATTTGTCCTGCAACCACTGACCTTTTTTAAATATCATCAACAAAAATAAATAATAGAAAATATTGGCTAAGAGATTTGTTGGTTTGGTGCTTAACATATCCAGGTATTTTATCAACTTTTAAATAAATCCAGAATGGAAACAATGATCAGAAATCAAACTCTCAATAGTTTTTATTTCTGAAAACTACTTAATGTTTTATTGGCTTTGATCACATTTTTTACCACACTGCTTGATCCAAGCTGTGTGAGTGTTTGTGTGTGCATATATAAAACAAAGCATTAAAAAGCACCTCTCGTAACCCTGAACGAACCGGAGTCGATGCACAGTGAGCGATGGCAGTGAGAGTCAGAGGGAGGTGGTTGTACGTTAGCGTGCTCAGAGAGCAGCTGAGGTAAAAAGAGCAAGAGACTAATAAATAGCGTGTTGGGAGCTGAGAGTTGCAGACAGCAGATTTTGTGTGGAACCACTTCGCCTTACCCCAACACCGCGAGCGCTCAGCCAGGGCCTGAATGAGACCGCATATATCACATTTACTGTGTATGTGCATGTGTGTGCTACCTTGTGTGATAGTGCGGTATGTCCTACAACCATAACTCTTCTCTGTATCTCTCTCTCTCTCACTCACATCTAACATCTATGTCGCCTTTACCAAAACAGCTCCTCAAATGGGGGTTGGTATGTAACCTACATGTAGGATGTATGTATTGGTGTGTGTTTGTGTATAATCGGGGCTGATGGGTGACTGAATGTAGATTGTTCATGTGATAGAGGCCAGCGCTTAAGGGCAGGAGGGTGTGCCGTTTCCTGTGCAAGGAGTGAGTACCCCAACATTTCTGGTGCAGAATAGGCAATCTCGCAATACACCATTAACTCGTAGTGACAGCAGCATTATTTTTTTTATCATTTCCCTCGTTTTAACATTTACCCGAAATCATGGTCTTTCCCTAACCTCAACCAAAGTGCTCTTGTTGCCTAACCCTAACCACAGAGAGCAATATGGATGTGAACTTGGTATTCTAGTGTCCCACACTTTGTTTGTCCGCGTTTTTACCCTAACCACCTCCCTGTGAATTCAGCGTGATACATAAATGTTATGTATCATTCACCCAAAGAAAAAGAATTCAGGCAGCGATTACACTTGTTTATGAAAACATTTTTTGTAAAATACAAACCTGATTTCGAGGAGACAGGATTGCTAACATCTAGGTTCGAAACAGCTGTCGTAATATACTTTTGGATAATATCGGCCCACATGTTTTTTTCCTGGATTCATTCTATCAAATACAGAGCCACAGTTGTGGACTGTAGATCAAATTGAAATGTCCAAATCTAGACTAACTGCATAGAGGAAAACCCACTCTGTCAACTTGGCACATTTTTGTAGTTTACTGTAGTTTGTGTTCAGCATTCTCATTGATGGTGTTGATATGATAACATTTCACTCATCAGCCACCAGCTTTAAAAGTGCACTGCAACCTCAGCAATCAAACAGTATTTTAGACAGGTCCAGTTTAGTCAGCTGATCCAAACCGGTGATCCCCAGTTAGGCCTGGGTACCCTGGGGTCTGTGTTACAAAATACACAAAATACAAACTTTAAAATATGTTTGCTGTGTCTTTAAAACTGCAGCCCCCGAAGTGAAGTTGTGCAAGAACACAAGTACAATATACTATTATGTCCCTTACTCCCACGTGAAGACCACAGTCAGGAGAGACTCATAGTTGTATCATAGATAAGAATGAACATGCACGCAGTTATGCAATATATTGAGTAACCATAAAGAACATGTTGGTGTCAGTCTGCAAAACAATAAGTTAAAACAAATATAAGCGACATTAAACACAATTGTCATTTCAAAATGAGTGGTTTGCCTGTTTTGCAATGCCCCCTGCACCCTCTTATTAAAACGTATCTAGCATTGTTGGAATTGTTGCTGGTGAGAGCAAGTTTATTTTAATTGACTGGAGTGATTGCCAAAACTACAAATACTGAAGCCAGATTGTTTCTCCAAAAAAAGGTGAGAGTTAAAGAGGCTGTCCAACAATCATCATCTACCTAAACATCGCGGCTGGGTGTCAAAGCCCAGACAGTCCCCTCAGTGCTTTACAGAGATTACACAACAATTAAGATAAGACTGGATGACATTTTCCTCTCTCCCTCCCCAACTCTCTCATTCTCCCTCTTTTTGTAGTACAATTGTAAAGAATGTTGTTCAAAGATTGTTTAAAGAAGGCAAATTATGTTTGCCTTTGATGTCTCCTGAAATATGAAACACCCAGAGGCTGATAGAAAAGCACTCATCTCACACACACACACACACACACACACACACACAGCCCAAAGCGCTACTTCACCCAAACTGTATTATACAAACGCGCAAACAGACTAAACAGACATTTTACTTTTCACTGGAAATGACTTAACTGCACAGTTTCAGTTTGACCTCAGTGGAAGTGAACAGTCACCTGAGCCCCCCACCCCCACCCCACCCCTCCCCACACTCCCTCCCTCCCTCCATCTCTCACTCTCTCAGTCTGCAGCTTTCTGCTGACTCCAGGAATTATGATCTGTTTCCCGTCCGCAGGAATAATAGAATACAGGAGGAGGGGGGGTCGGCAACAGCTTTGTGGAACAGTAGTGAGGAGTCCAGCTCTACTGTGGTTACACTGTGTGTGTGTGTGTCTGCAAATGCGTTTATATCCAGATGTGCGAATGTGCGATATTTTCCTCTTCATTTCCATAAACTTCACACATTAAGAGATTATCCTTTGACGTGGACACACACACAGAAACCCAAATTCAAAGCTTGATTAACAGCCATAAATCGACGCCCTCCTCTCGTTATCTTGACAGTAAACGCCTCACGTACACAACCACGCGGCAGGCTGCGGATCTCCCTCGAAAGAGCTGCCAGAGACTTCTGGGCACTTAACACTATCGGCAGTTAGATCCAGCCGCTCTCGAGTGTGTTTGGAGTGTGTGTGGAGTGTGTCCTCAGCCGCGTAAATATTTATCACACGGCTCCCCCAGGAATTTTAATGAGCACTGATGGAGAGCAATCAACACAGCAGAGCCCAGAGGAGAGAGGAGGCGAGGAGATGAAGTGTAGTGACAGTTTGTGATGTGATGTTTTGGCTTTTAGATATCACAAGTGGCTTTTACTGTTTTCCTGTGGAGATTCACACTTTCCTGCTTTTCTGGTAATTGTTTCCTGTTGTTATTCTGTGTGTGCGTGGTGTCCTGCATTGGTCTGTCCGTAAATCAAGATGTTTACTCTTTTAGGATTTGAAATTGCCATACGTGTGTGTGTGTGTGTGTGTGTGTGTGTGTGTGTGTGTGTGTGTGTGGGTGTGTGTGTGGGTGTGGGTGTGGGTTTGGGTGTGGGTGTGGGTGTGTGGGTGTGGGTGTGGGTGTGTGTGTGTGGTGTAGTGTAGTGTAGAGTAGTGTACATACTCATCAGGGTGACAGGGCCACCCTTTAGAGGTCACTCAACACATTGTGTGCAGGCCAAGCTGCATGGGGAGTCAGGGAAGGAAACCTGAGCTATAACTCACATAGCTCTCTCTCTCTCTCTCTCTCTCTCTCTCTCTCTCTCTCTCTCTCTCACACACACACACACACACACACACACACACACACACACACACACAGGACCTGACCTTTACCCTCAGGCTGGGAGTGGCTAATAACTGTCTTGGACTCCTAGAGACACAGCATCTCACAGTTCATCTCAGTGTATTTCAGTCATGCTTTATTAGCTTGATGTAAAAATAAACATAAAATCAGTGGTTTGTGTCACCAAAGTATTTTACACAAGGACACAGACGGTTAACCTTTTATACTCCAATCCACACAAATCAAAATCAAACCTATACAACTTCATTTAAACTGTGGTGAGATGCCAAATATATCAGGCTAAATGTAGAAAGTTTCTCCTGGAAGAAACAGTGCAGCCTAATAAAAGCATGAAGTCTTGAGTTTACAGATTTCACCTGGTGTAAACATTTAGTGTAAATAAAGCGCTAACTGATTTTTAAATTATTTTGCCTACCTTCACTTAACTGAAAGGAGAATATACAAAAAATGTATTTTAAGTTTTTAAAAATGTAAAAACGTATATACATTGTAACATCACATCATGTAATATCTCAGCTTAGTTTAGGTCAATGAGCTTTATTCCTGTAATGTACTTTTATGTTGCCAAAGCAGTCCACAGATGGAAATAGATGCAATATGATGCATTTAAGTACCACAAATGTCAGAGTAAATCAATCAATGCATTTCTCAATACATGATTCTGTATGATCTGTTTTTCACTTTCTTTCTGCATCACTTTTTCATTTGAGTTTTAAATTTGCTTCATTGGTATGGCGTGAAGTGCAAGTGAAAATGAAACAGTATCAGAAATATTGCTTACCTTGTAGTATGCAGTTTCCCAACATCTTGGGGCTCGTAACCTTTAGAACCGAGAAATTTCTACTTTCAAAATTACATCACATGTTCATATTTCTGTGAGCGGCTATCAGCAGTGGAATGTTATAGTTTTAAAGCTGAGAAGAGGTCAAAGTCTCTTTAGTTTTTAAAGTCTCACATAAATATTTCAGAAAAGTTGGGTTAAACAGTCAGCATAATTGTGTGTGTCCTGTCTTCTCTTTTTCTGTTTTGTGATGTCATTGTCCCAAGTTAATGTTTATGAGTCTACTGTTCAGTCAACTTCAGTTTAGTTTTATTGGCATGACCATTAAGCACTAATGTCAAATGGTACTGTGCAAGGTGTGCAGGGTACTATGAGTATAAAATTCAGAATTTTTAAGTAAAAAGACAACCTATTGTATGCACATTACCACATAATTTCCTCCCTTCAGCTGAAACTGGGGGCCTTTTGTGCTTTATAGGAAGTGCTAAGTTGAAGCAGTGCTGGTGGAGGTGCATTAGAAACTGACCAGTGACAGATTTGTGACTCAGAGTCTGAACAACTACGAAAGATTAATCTCACTCCTTTTTTTGTTGGGTTTGTGTTCCCACCTGCACACACTTACACCAGCTCACACACCTGGTGAAACGAGCTGCCTCCAAGCAGCAGTTTTGGGGCTCCGGACAGAGAACTGATTTTTCCTCTCCGTCCCTTCTTTGATTCTCTGTCGCTGTCGTAATAGCATTTCATTCTGGGTATAAAAAGCTCAAGATCAGGGTTGCGTTCCTTCTTTATAACCCCAACAAGGTCAAAGGTCAGAACATCTGGGTCTGGCCGGAACATCTGGGTCTGTTGGGGACATGGAGACCGTGGGCTCCAGACTCTCACAGCATTCTCGGATGCTTTATCTGATTTTCTTTGAAGTCTGTGTATTTGCAGCCTCATGTCCACTACTGTACAAATACCAAAGACGCTACTGGACTTCCAAAACCACATCATAGTCTCCCAGCATGCACCCCTCAGAGAGAGAGAGAGAGAGACAGAGAGAGAGAGAGAGAGACAGAGAGAGAGAGAGAGAGAGAGAGAGAGAGAACAGAGAACAGAGTTGTTTTCTTGAGAACGTTTGATGTGTCTCCCGTCAGTGGGTGGGTTTCCAGTAGGATGAAAACTAAATAAAATTAGGGAAATTTAGCATTTTCTCCACCTTTCCAGCTTGTGTTTGTGTGTTCACATGCTGCTACATGTTTGTGTGTGTGCCCTTATGTGTTCTGGGGTCAGCCCCGGTGTGCTGTGTGATTTATTGAAAGGCCTTGCAGTGATACCAGAATTCCTTTGCGTTAAATGCCTTCTTTGAGTGCCTTTTACTGCCTGTGTGCTTTATGGACCATGATCACACTCTATTCATCTCTCACTTTTACATTTCAAAAGATTATTTTCTTACGACGTCTCGTCTTTATGAGAGAGGAGAGTGTCAGAAAAAATGCAAGACGGGAGAGATGGACGGGCCATGTAGCTGGTGAGCAGATATTGAAGTTAAGATGTTTTATAAGAGCTGAAGAGAAATTACACTCCTCATGTCAGAGCGTGAGATTGTATCATCAGTGTTATGCCATTAACAGTCCTGTTTAGAGCTAAGGTCATGCCGCCTCTCGTAGCTAGCTTCTGATCAAACAAAATAATCAGCAAGTGTTTTTGCATTTTCTCATCTGGTGCCACATACTCTGATGTTGACATTGTTTGTCAAAGCCTTCCTAAACCATTTAAGAATTGCACTTACAGAGATGATTTGCAATATTTGGTTCTGTTTAGGTAGAAAAACATTTTATTTAAAGGTCTCTGCTGGTGAGAAATGAAGTGTGAATGGTTGTCTTCCTCTCTAGTATGTTTTCCAGTAATACAACATGTCATGCTACTTCTGCCTTTGCTCAGAAGTCATATTTAGCATGGCACAAAGTTTAGCAATAGTTTTTTATTTTTGCATTTGAACAAAGTATCCGTGCTGTCGTATTACATGAGAATACTCTCGAAACAATTATTTATTCATCTTGGCTAAAATGACAAGGTGTCCACTGAAGAGGTAGAGATTTATCATAAAATATGGACTTGAATTTCAAGAACTTTAGAAGAACAAGAAAACCCAGAGACATTTAGATACTAGTGCAACAGAGGCCACGAGTCAACACAGCCTCACAGAAATATGTGAAATGGACAATAACAATGCATTACATGGTGGTGGACATGAAATTTATTATTTACGTGCTGGCAACATGAATATAACGCCAGTGCAAAGGCTATTACTAACAGTCGCAGTTTCAAACATGTTGTTAATGTGGTTAACCTTGTGAAAAGGTCACAGCTAGGTTTAAGGAAGAGAAACATTTGGTTTGGTTTAGGGAATAAAAATACTTGTTTGAGTTTAGAAAAAGATTGGGGTTTAGGTAATAAGAACTCTCTACGGGATGTAAGTGAAGTTTACTTGTGTACTTTGCATGCTTATGTAAAGTCCGTAATGTCACATAACTACGTTGACTTTGGTTTCACGCAGGACACAAGATCCTCAGTGACTTTGAATTGGCATTGTTTTTGTGTTACCAGCACATAATTGTAACACATTTCATACCCACTTCCAGCTAATGCATTGTTAAGAATTTTAAAAATGAAATGTACACAATTGTGTACATGACAACAGTAGGAGAAACTCCCATTGAGATCATCGCAATGAGAACATTCAATCAGGACTTATGGTTAATTTGCCGTGCAGCATATGGTGAGGTGAAGTTAGATGGTAAGCTTTGTCTTTAATTTAGAATCTTGAAACAATTCAGTTTTGGATTATGCAACAATTTGGGATTTGTTCAGCAACTATGGTGCAGTCAGTTGTTATAGCTTTTTGAATTTGCTAGTGCCAAATTTCATGGCTCTGGCGTCTCTTGCGTAGCATCAGCCACTGAGGCTAATGGATACTGTGTAGAACATAAAACTGACTATAAAGCTTGAAACAAATTAGGGCTGTACCAAATACTTCAAAGCTTCGAAGCTTGATTATGATTTGTTTGTTTGTTTGTTTGTTTGTTTGTTTGTTGGGTTTTGCATGCGCAAAATTCACCATATGGTTTTATTTAAGGAAATATTTTGCTTCAGTCAATATTTGTTGGCATTTAGCACACACAGGGGAGGCCCCCACCTGTATTAATGAAGTGGTCTGGCAACAATCAGCACCAAAGAATCAAAGCTTCTTTCAGAAACCTCATATCAATAGAAACTTAAAGAAAAAGACATTTGGTACGACCCTTAAACAAACACTTGTGTTTTTCTGTGTTATGAGTAAACCTGCATATGCTCACACTTAGGAGTGGGGGAAAAAATCGATACAGCATAGTATCACGATATTTTGTATGAGGATATTGTATCGATACACGGACGCCGAGTATCAATGGTTTTTTTTATTATATACGTACATTTTAATACATACACATACACATTTTAATACAACTTTTGATATGAGAATAATAAAATCAATTGCTTTTTGGTCCACTGGATTGTGCTGATGTTTTCTTTTTCCTGGTGAGGTCAGCAGAGGCAGGATGTTCATCAAAACAAAGATGGAGGCACCAGAAAAAAAGAAATCAGGGATGCGGCATTAGCATTTAAATTAAATGTCTGGACTTATTTTTAAAAAATTTAACATGGAAGGAAAGAAGGACTTGAATATGACTTATGTGATTTGCAAGCAGTGTCATATGAGAGTAAAATACTGTGGGAATACTACAAACATGAGGGCTCACCTCCCACTCCACCATCCAGAGATAGTGTCAGCCGCTGACAGCCAAGCTAACGCTAAACCCGCTCCACCAAAAGATCAACACTGGACACACTTAGCTTGACAAAACTACCATCAAACTGTGAGAGAGCGAAGAAAATAACACAGTCCGTCACCTACTTCATCTGCAGAGATCTGTGTCCATACAGTGCTGTTGAAATTGAAGCTTTTGTTATATGCTAAAAACACACCATCAGTATGTGACTCTGTCACAACGTTTTTTCACCAACACAGTTGAACCCAAGCTCTACATGGAAGTGAAGCATAAAGTTGAGAAATCTGAGTACAGCAAGAAGGGTGGCATTAACTTGTGGCGTCTGGAATTTAAGGTCAGTGGATTCGTATGTGAATATAACGGTGTATTATCTCACAGAGTACTAGAGACTGCTGTCTCGTGTTCTCCAAAGTAGAGCAGTACACGAAAGTCACGCCAGAGAAAACATTGCAGACCTCCTGCAAAATGCAGCATAAAAATATGGGACTGTCACTGTAACAGACAATGCTTCAGTGTGGGTGTTGCCATTCAGTTAGCAAGATACCTGCATGGGAAGTGCTCACATGCTTAATCTGGCCTCGAAGAGGGCGTTAAATCTGCCAGCAGTTCAGTTTGTATGTATGTTCAGGTGTATGTAGCATTTCTGGCAGGCTTTATGATGGTGTTAAATTTTGTTGTAATAAAAATGATGAAAGTCAGATGAACAGACTGAAAAACTTATCTTATTAGGTAAAATTGATGTTGACGTTTGAAGTTTTCCTTTTGGGGAAATAATTAGCAGCTGGATAAAAAGGCAATAAATTGCGATATATTGCAATATATTGTATCGCAATACTCAGCATATCACAATATTGCAATAATATTGTATCGTGGCCTAAGTATCGTGACCTAAGTGTCGTGAGTCCACGGGCAATTCCCATCCCTGCACACACTACTGTGTGGTGAAGGTGATGATTGCGATAGGCTTCATCATGGTGGTAATGTTGAACAGTAACAGCTGTGAAGATTCGGTATTCCCACTACTCCGCCTGCTCTAAATCCATCAGACATCATAAGAAATCGATGTCTGCTTTCAATATTTCCAACTTTGGTTCACATATAAAATCCTTTTGCATATGGGTTTCTTAATTCCTACTCATAATATTCATCAGTCCTCAGAGACTGTGATGCTGACTTACAAGCTTATAACATGGTGTCAGATCGTGAGTGAGTGTAGTCCATAATGTCATTTAATCTCTAAAATGTGTCTAATGCTCACAGGGTGAGGGACACATTTTGTCTCAGCTAATCTTCAGCTTTCTTGTACCAGTTGTTGTTATTATTACTGCTGCATATTTTCAGACATGGGCAGAGCGCTGCTTTAAACAGGATGTACCAAAACGTTGGGTTTGGTTCCAAATCGGATCCATATGAAGATTATATTGTGCCTCCATCTGTTAGTAGTTCGTGTTGAATTATTTGCTACATGCTCTGTTTGGGGTGAGTTCACTTGGCCGCAGAACGCTCTTGTTAGCAGTTTGGAAGCAGCTTTTATTCCACTGAGTCGCGCTCTGCAGACGGATCTGAGAGGGTGAGATTGTCTGTCACCTGCTGAAATCCTGGTTGAGAAAGACCAGGCGCTGGATTAACTTCCTGGATGCTGAACTGTGTGGTTGTCTGCTAAGACGGCAGACTTAGCAGACAGGAGTCTGATTTCAACAGATGTTCTCCTGCCAACCTCAGATGGAGATTTCAGAGGCCAGGCATGACGATGATGATGACGAAGTTGATAATAATTCATGGCACAACACTTTCTGTTACCACTGGGTATCATCACCTCCCCCAAGGAGGTTATGTTTTCAATTTGGTTTGTTCATCATCAGGATGACAATAAAACTACTGCCTGGATTTTCAGGAAACTTGATGGAAGGGTGTAGCATGGGCCAAAGAAGAATCCATTAAAGGTGCTGTATGTAACTCTGGAGAAAGATAGTTGATTGTTGAGTCTCACTTGAGGTCATCAAATACCAATGCTTTGTGTTGGTAGTCGGACTGAACCCCAAATCATTGATAACTGACAACCTTGGAATGAGACTTAACAGTTTTAAAGCAGATCCGAATCACGAGGCAGATACGCAAATTATGTTTCTCTTTTTTTAACATAGGCAGAGGTCTGTGTTCTCCAAGTGCCCTTCAATTCGAAACATTTTGATATTAATTCCTAAATCAGATTTTGGTCACAAATTTTACATTTTTGGAATGTCTCATTCTCGGAACCCATCAGCTGTATTCGGCATCTGACTTCCGGCAGACGGCAATACAGTCTCTGGGGGCTGACCCCCGATTTTTTGGCATTCCGGTTTGATTTGGGCGGAGGAGGCGAATTTCCATTTATATATAAGTAAATATGCTGAACCATTGATGGATTCAGAGTTTGCAGTGACGCCAATTATGTTCCGCCTCGTTAGTTCATAGCACGGACTGTTTAACATGGCAACAACTGCAGCCAGCTCAAATGTGATTGATCAATATCACATGGACTACAAACAGCCTACAACTAGGGATGCACCGAATATTCAGTAACCGAATATATTCGGCCGGATATTGCAAAAAAAAACACATTCGGTATTCGGTGGAATAAGTTAAAAGCAAGGCCGAATAATAGCGGCGTGTTTTGATAATGCAATCAAACAGCGTGCCGTGACCGGCGGAATAAAATGTCGGCAGTGTGGCGCCCGTCACGGTACTCGCATTTGCGACTAAAAATAGTTTTGAGCAAGCAAAATAGGCTTAAATCATTCAGCACGCTGTGCGAGCAGCCTACAGATTTCAACCAGCAGCAGAAACAAAAGGCGAATCCCACCGATTGTGGGTTGAACGGGGGTCACAGACACAGACAGTAACGTTAATGTATTCCTGTCAAATACGGCGGCCATCGGCTTACCTGGAGATGGAGAAGTCGGCTCCAATAATATCCTCTTCTTGGTGTCATGACTGCCCAAAAGTACCTTTACAGCCGGGCCAGCTGAACACAGGTATGTGATGTGTCAGAGGAGAAACGAGCCGTTCACATTTCTCTCTTTGTGTCAGTAACGGCCCACAAACCTCACCGCACTTTAGGGACTGTTCTTTACTTATGAAGGGACTGTCAGGGGAGGAGGGTGGCTGGTTGATTTTTATTTTATTTATTTATTTATTTTATTTGTTAATCACTTATTGATGCTGTTTTTGAAGTATGAATAAGTCAATTTATTCCATTGAAATATTATTGATGTGTTATAGAAAAGTGATTTATCTTTTTATAAATGACAAAAGGCACATCTGCCTCATTTTCGTTGTGGTATCGTGATACTACTCAGAACCATGATATTTTCATTGTTATCACACAGCGGGTCCCAATATTGGTACCGTGACAACACTAATCTGGAGGGGGTTCATCTGCAAAAACTAATGAAAAACTAAACTATATTCGGTATTCAGTACTCGGTATTCGGCCAAGCGTTTAATATTATTCGGCTTCGGCTTTGGCCACAAATTTTCATTTCGGTGAATCCCTACCTACAACCGGAAACCAGGGCTCTTCCGCTCTTCTTCTGAAGGCAAGGTCTCTGGGGTTTGACTACAGACTCTACATTCACTGTTTAAATTTTTTTTTCCTCCACAAAATCCTGTTTTAATTTCATAAAGTGTGTCAGAGAAAAATAAAATTGAAAAGGATATTTAATCAAGATTAAAAAATATTACCAATCTAACAGAGCATCTGATGTCAATTTCCGATGCATTACATTTTTTGTTCATACTCAGAAAGTTTGGAGATTTGATGCTCAGCACTATTTCCTGTCTCAGGTCTCAATGATTTTAACTGGTGAGCAAAGAGAGAAGTCAGCTGAATTTTTACAAGTGGTGGAGTCACAAAAACATGTAATTGGTCTACAGTTAAAAATCAATCATCTTCCCTGTGATAAACATTGCTACATGAGTTATCAGTAATTATTTTCTGTGTCTGTTTTGGCACATGGTTATAATAAAATGATCACTCTTACATATTGAGGAACTGATAAGCATTCGGCCAATAAGCACATTTTTGCATTCCACATTCGTGTGGCCACAAGGGTCTTTGTGACGTAAGCATAATCATCTGCCTATCTCCACAAAAGTCCATGTGGACAGTCAGCCTGCAGCCCAGTTTATAGTCTGGTCATGCAGTCTTGTACAAAACAGGGTGGTGTCGTATGGTTAGAATAGTGACTTCTCCATCTCCTGACACAAGATTTATCACAACAACACTCTTTGCTAATTCACTAGTTAAAGTTGTGCATAGATGAACTTTCACCAGTGAGTCGGCCAGAACCAATCGGAGCTCAACTAGTAACAGAGACTATATTCTCTTTTAAATATTTTTTTAGGCATTTTGCCTTTAATGGACAGGACAGGTAAGCGTGAAAGGGGGAGAGAGAGAGAAGGGGGGCCACAGGCTGGATTCGAACCCGGGCCGCTGCAGCAACAGCCTTGTACATGGGGCGCCTGCTCTACCACTAAGCCACCGACGCCCCACAGAGACTATATTCTGAATTTCACTGTTGTACCAGTTGAAGTAAATGAGAGATGGATGGCACCTTGACTCTCAGCAGGTAGTTACAGGTCACTGTGTATATTAAGTGCATTGGTTGTTGTTGCCAAAGCAAGATGGGTCAGCTAAGGGTCTTATCTGAGCCTCAGTAAGCTGGGGCCTTCTCCTGTGGCGTTCTTTCACTCGTTGCAATGTCCTTTGGCATGTCGTCAATGGGGCACAACATCACATTTTGGTGTTTATTTCATTTCACTGAATTTACATATGCACGCAGACTGAAACTAAACAAAAGGCTACTTCAGGTTTTTTTTTTCACTGCTCTGCAGCCGCTTTCTTTGTTTTCCTTCCCTTTTATTTGTCATCTGCCTCTGACAGGCTAATATTGGTTAAGACCCTCCCTCTTGGCATTTAGCAACCAATCAACAAAGGACATCGAAATCTTTAAAAAAAAAAAAAAAAAAGGTTGAATTTCTACAGAAAATGTATTAATCTGTATTACTTGACTTCAGACCAGCTTCAGTGTTCGTGACGAGACCAGTTGATGTTTCTTTTATGCCAGCTACGAAATGTTCTCCATTACAAACCCTAATCAATATAATTATGAAGCAAGTGGATTATTTAATATAATTGTGGAGTAAGTCACCCTATAATAATTACATTCAGCCCCATGATAAATTATGTCTCATTGCTGTAGGTAATTAGTCTGAAAATGTTTCCAGTTATGGCTTTAGAGCCAAAAATGGATGTGAGTAATGTACAGAGCTGCTCACATGAGAAAGAGCTGTTTGTGCTGCCGTTACAGACGGAGGAGAAAATGGGCTGTAGCTTTCATCTGCTGGCCTGTATGTGTACCACGTGAAGTTAAAAATAAAAAAGACCCACAATTGAACTGCGTTTTGAAACTGAGCGGTGTCACAGACTGAATTGGCCTGTACTTGTTCACTATGTGTGTGTTCAGTGTTCTTGCCTTTGTGTGTAATCAGAAGAGTGTGATTAAGCGCAGTGGAGCCTCTGAGATGTGGGTCCCTGCTCTCTAAAAGGCTGAACTATGCCAGTGCTGCTGGGAGCGTTCCTCTGTAATAAGATCACCCAGAAAAGACATTTTCAAGAGGTTCAGCGTCAGATAAAAACACTGCTCTCTTTTTACACGATATGGCTGCCTGAGTACTTCTGGTCTCTGCTGTTTGTCATGGTTTGGGCTAAACATCATAATTCCAATTTATGTAATGCAACAGCATCAAACATGTTAGACAATAATGATGTTCCTCTTTGTGGCAAGATTGGGGAAGACCCTTTCCTGTTTTAACATTACAATGACCCAGTGCACAAACAACCCAGTCGCTAGAATAAAGTTGGCATTGTGCGTTTCTGCAAACCACAGATATGTTTTATTTTACACTTCATATGTAAAAGATATGTTGAAACTTTATGTTTCTTTACATTTCAATTTTCCCTTTTTATGTTAAATAAATGGTTTCAAGTTTTAATTATAATTAAGGACTTGTCCGATCAAAAAAAAAAAAAAACCTCTGTTTTTGTTCCTTGTAACTGATAATGGTATAGTAATAGTTGTTTAATACTATATGCAGTTATACTGTGAAACCATGATATTTTCTGATATGGTTATTGTACTGTAGAAATGTCATACTGTTGAAATCCTAGGTGGGACAACATTGTGGTTAATATATGGGTACGTACAGGCACAAAAACAATGTGTTTCTGGTCCGGAAGGATCATGTTTTGGCTTAAAATACCCAGTTTTGTCGCCACAATCTCAGCTTGAAATGTCCCAACATGTTAAAAAATATCTTTTGTTTGTTTGTTTGTTTTTTATTAGTCTGGAGTAGTAGTCTGTGGCTGTCTGCTGCTTGGTAGGGTTAGGGGTTAGGGCTGGGGTTAGCCATCTCATCTATGTGTCACACCATCCACCACCCCCCCTTCTGATGAGGAACTCATCTCATGTTCATATAATCTGAACTATGTTACTTTGATATGTTAGATTGAGCGTGCACAAAGCCAGGTCCATTAAGAAATGGTTTTCCCACTTTTGTGTGGAAGAACTTAACTGGCCTGCACAGAGTCCTGGGTTTTAACCTTTTGGATTTTACCTGTTGATTGCATCACTGAAAGTACTGCATACTGCATATTCCCCACAGTAATTGTGTTTACATTCTTAGATTGACTTTGTGACACAACTTAAGGTCTGACTGGTTTCATTAGTGAATATGACACTATTTAATGACAGTTGCTGACGATGTTTACATACTTTGATTCGCCATGAGGGAGAATGATAATAAAATTTGCTGTGGGGTTCACTTTGCTTGATGTGTGTTAGTAAAAGAAAATGGAGAAGATAACTGTGCTGTTTTTCAACATGCTTCATTTTGTCTTCGCTCTCAACAATCTCTACTGGCATCAGAAACAAGTTGACCAATTGCGTTTCTTCCGGTTTCCATGTGGTATCCACGTCATCACCATTTTTCAGAAGGGGTGCGTCAGCGACAGCAGCTTCATGCATAAGCTCTGCAGCTACACTGCAACTGCTTAACGCTCAAGTATAAAATAACTTAAATGCTGTTGTGGCCGAATTGAAGCAAATCCTGCATCCAGGTTCCAAAACCTTGTGGAAAGCCTTCCCAGAAATGTGTAGGCTATTATGGCAGCAATTAATATCCATGGTTTTGGAGTGAGATGCACAGCAATCACATTTGAGTGAAACTCTTGGGTGTCCACATATTTCTGGCCATGAAGTGTATGTAATTTTAACCTCCATGCGGAGGGAAAACAACAAAGAAAGAAATGGGAAGACCAGCACATACTTCTTGAGAAAGCACCATGACTGTGTTAAACATAAAAAAAAACTAAAAAGAAAGAAAAATAGAAGTCTCTGTTCTTCTTTCAACAAAGGCTTTTCTCTGAGTAGACATTAATTTTGGAATTAGCTGCAGGATTAAGGAACATACAGTGTCAGTTAATTGAAAAAAGGAGATTCTTCAGTATCAGGTTTCACCACAGTGTTTTATTAGACCCCTTGAGGCCAACATGTGTGTTTTTGATACAAACTTAATACGCATGATGCCTGAGAGATGAAAAAAAGTCCTCCCAAAAATTGAGATGGAAATAGAAGTGGGAGAAAGAGAGAGCCAGAGAGAGAAAGAAAGGAACCTTTACAAACAGAACGTACAGGGAAAAGGATTTTTCTGGCTCTTTGGTGGTCTTAAGCAGGGTCTCGCTGGATCTTGAACCCGGTGCAAAACACAACAGGGGGGGAAAATGAGTAAGGGGTTGAGGAGAGGGGGGTGACTCGGGGGTCCTGGGCTTGGGGGGTTACACCACCAGAGTCCCACAATTCATCATCCTCTGGCACCGACGGGGGCTGTCTGGACAGATCGGTGGTGGGGAGCCGAGAGGGGGGATTGATGGCCAGCGAGACTCTGTGACCTCCCTTTTTCCCCGAGAGAGGAGATACTGTGTGTGCGTGTGTGTGTGTGTGTGTGTGTGTTAGAGAGAGAGAGTAATCATCACCCTCCATCCCTCGCATCCTGTTGAAGACATCAAGTTTGGACATTGAGTTGAATCCAGCATGTCTTCATACGAAGGCGACCCATCAGCTGGCTGCAGGACATCACATTAGGCGTGACAGATAATTTGTTTTTCTTTCTTCCCTCTCTCTTTTTCCCTCCCCCTTGCTCCCTTTCTCCCTCTCTCTTTTCTATCTTTCTTTTTAACAGGACTACCTGCAGGGCGACAGCACCAAAGCATATCAGAAGTTGGGTTGGAAGCCGAAGGTGACTTTTGAGGTAAGTGTCACACACCTGGCACAGCTTGACAGGATGATGTGGTTGAAATCAATATGATGATATTAATGAGGATATTTTGTCACACGCTTATGAACATGGAATGTTCGATGAAATATAATTTAGTCACAGAAAGCCATTGTCCAAAGATAAAGTACAAGAGAGTATGTCTTCATATGTATCTACAAATGTAGAAGGTGGGTGGGGTTAGCGGGGTATGTGGGTGGGATAGTGAGATAAAGGATGTGATATTTTTTTCTGTAGTGAGTAAGTGTAGCCTAGATTTTGTCACTAGACTACAGAGGCCCATGGATCCACACAAGAAGCAGCAGAAAACCAACAAGTTATCAGCATGTCAGAGTACAGGCCTATTTTTATAGTCTTACAGAGAGTAATCAAGTCTTACGTTGGCTGGATATGAATCTACTGTATTTTAAATGGGAAGGAATATAAAATCACTTCCTTTACTGGAAACGTTTTTTCAGCCAAACATCATGGTGGATAACATGAAATTTAATAAAAATAATATTGTAGTAACATTGGAAATCATTTTCCAATATATTTCAAGATATAATAATGGTAAGCCACATTTTAAAAAATCAACTGATGCTCTTAACTGTGTTTGACTGCGCTGTATTACATTAGATGAAAATCTCCACACTTGTAAAGCAAAGACTCAAATAACGATTTGTTTTTTAATTACATTTACTATGTGTAAGCACTTATATGGACAACAGAATTTAGTCAAAAAAAAAAAAAAATAACATGATAATATGCTGTAGTAACTAAATGGCTGCATATTGTTTAAAAAATGTTGGTTACTGTTAATGTGATGCTTGAGTTTTGATACTGATACCAGAAGTATGTTTTTTTTAAGTAACAACATTGTCTTCTACAAAGAAAACAAAAAAAGGCAAAGTTCACAAATGTTAAATGCTTATAATAAACACAGGAAGCCAAACACAGAGTTTGCATAAATAAAATATGGTATGAAACTGGCAGTATTTTGAGTGAACTCACTAACTGATGAAAGAATAAGCAAACAAGACTCCAGATCTGATCCGACACGAAATGCTAGTTAACCCCACAGTTTTTATATTCTGTGCAATACACACATTTAGGTCCGTGAAAAAAAATCTATATATATATGGAGGTCCAGTATCCAGCTTCCATCATCATTCAGTCTGAATTATACATTTCATCTGAAAGTCAGTAAATGATAATATTGCATTGTTGCTGATACTGAACAGAGTTGGCGTCTTCAGTAATAGCAGACCTAAATATAAAATGAGTAAAGACAAAGCATTTTGATTACAATCAGTTTTTTAACTGTGTTTTAATAAGAGATTTGTTTCATGTAAGTTGAATAGTCAGAGTTCAGTTCTCTTCCTTTATGAAACTAAGTGTTAACATGTGATGATGGTGTCCCTCTGCAGGAGCTGGTGAAGGAGATGTTGGATTCAGACATCAAGCTAATGAAGGAAAACCCAAATGCCTGAGTCCATTTCAGTCCCATTTAGACACTCCTGCGTTCTACTGACAGTGGAAGGAAACATGTTGTATTTTTACCTTGATGACTTTTCCAAATGAAGTAATTGTGTCCTTTCTAATTTGTAATGAGGTTTGACTCAACCTATTATTGCCTTTGTGTTTGTGTCTATTTCCAGCATCATACCATTTTGATTTTGTTTTGTTATCACATAGCAGAGATGCCTTATATATTTCCACACTGATCATGTCATAATTTATATTGATGACAACTTTTGAGGGTTTATTTATGTCTTTGTTTCTGTTGATTGTGACTGAATTGATTTCTATCAGAGGATGAAATGGCAGATTATATAAATACATAGAAGAATGAAGAATTTATCTTTTACTGGAAAACAGGAATCATTAATGTCCTGACATATAGATGAAACAAATGGTTTGGTACAATAAAGACGGATCTTTTTTCATATTGTCCTTCTGTTTTTTTAATGCTGCACAACCCCTGATAAATTATGTTGATATAAATATTAATTATTAGTGTGTGTGTGTGTGTGTGTGTGTGCGCGCGCGCGCAAGTGTGTGCGCGCGCGTGTGTCTGTGCTTGTGTGTGTGTGTGTGTGTGTGTGTGTGTGTTGCCCAGGTTGTGCAGAGGTCGCCAGACTCTGCTCCTGTCTGCACTGACATTCCATGCATAGGTATTTGCGGGCACACTGCGCTCTTTTTTTCGTCAGAAAGTGTGTTTTCTCCCCACGCTCGGAGTCCCACTGTCCCGCTTTCAAACGCCTCTTGTCTGTCCACACCGGCTGCTAATGGCGAGGGCGCAGTGAGCGTCTGGACCCAGAGCTGCTCTGGTCCTGATGATAGTCGTAAGTTATTTACGCTAAAACACTGAAAACACTTCCCATCGTACGGAAGTTATTTAAGCCCACTGACACGTCTGCTTCCTTTTTTAAAAAAAACAACATATTTTCCCTCCTCAGTCTGCAGTAAGTTCACACTCAATACAAGAGTTAAGTCCTTAAACTGTTATGAGGGAATAATTAAAACATTTTCTGTCAAGCAACGCGGTTTGCATGGCAGCACCTGAATCTTGAACATCTTTTAATATTTTTCTCTCTTTAAAATGAGTCCGTGACTGCAATTTAAAAAATGCTATTTTTAGGAGTTTCCTTTATCCATATGTCAAGTTCTCATTTTCTTACATCCCCCGACTTAATAATTAATATAATGCACGTATAGGCTTTATAATATAATGTTAATTATATTTAATAATGTCTCTTTAGTCTTTCATCCGTCAAACGTCATGTGGCCTACAGCTGTGGATGTATTCAAAGTATTTTGGGGGATTTACTATCGGTGGAAGACGTAGGCTATTCAGATCTTAAGGAGAAATACCACAATGTAAAAACAAATGAATGTCCTGAATTCAAATCCTACATCAGCAAAATATCTACATTAAAAGTTGTCATGATGCAGCAGAATTTAAAATCATTTAATAATTGTTATTGATAAAGCTATTTAAGTTTAAGTAGGCTAATATTTAAATCTTGCAGTTAATTTTAACCACATTGCATATTATTATGCCGTTTAATCTACAGCCCTGCATCATATTTATGAACTTTTCCAATATTTTATATCTAAAATCTTTATTTGTATAGGTATTATAGCTGTCATACAAACAGAAGTTATAAAAAAAAAGACACTGTGTATAGGAGCAGAAAATATAATACTTATGACACGTATTTCAAAATTGTACTAAAGTACAGTACTTGAGTAAATGTGCTGAGTTACTCTGTACCACTGGTGTTATTTTGGGGTAGAGCGGTTTGACATTGAACTTGTACGGGGGCCGGAGGGTCTCAGTGAGCGGTGTGAGCAGGGTGGGATCGCCTCTGTGTGTTTCAGAGACAACACCTACAGGACATTTAGAGCTTTCTCTGTGATCGTCCTGGACAGCGCTGCGTCTGTGCGCACTCCGGATTGGAAACAGATGTTGCTCTGAGGTTGTTTGGGCCCCTGAAACCGCGCTGAGAGCAGAAAACACACACTGAGCCCGGAGCCTCACGCAGGTGCACCGCGTTCCGCTCAACAACAATTAGGCGAGCCTTGTGATCAGGTTTACTGTTGGCACTCAAAGAAAGTAGAGCTGATCTGGATTTGGACCGCGGATGTAAAGAAATAAAAGGCCTTCGTGCAGCTAAACAAACATTTTAAGGGGATGAAACGGTCAATTTAAGCTCATGATGCCGTAAGTCCCTGTAAGATAAGAATATTACTGCCTTATTCTGTCAGACCTAATGCACAGTGAGTGACCTCAGGGAAACATAAGCTCGCAAATTAAAGCTGGAGGAGGGAGAAAAAAAGCTGCGCCAATTAAAAACCTGAAGTTAATATTGTGTTAACTGCTTGTGAGCACATTTTGACAGAGCTGTTTACTGTAATAAATCCTATCCTAGGCTATGTCATAAAAACTAATCCCAAGGAAACAAATTCGATGTCCATATGTCGTTTGTGTTGTGTAATAATGTATTATTAATAACCTAAATCATCATCATCATCATCATCATCATCATCACCATTGGTCCATGGCAACACCTGGTGTTTTCATTATTTGATATAATAGGCCTCAAATACACTGAGCATCATTTATCATATCAATTTTCCCTTTTCAGAGGACACTGGATGCTGTTTGCTAGAAACCGAGTATAATTGGGATACTAAAGAAATACCAGCAATATAATTTACAACATTGTTGATATTACAGCCCTCCCAAATAAACATATGCCTAAAAGACAAATAAAAAGCTACCTGGCGTAACTAAAAGGAAATGGATGAACTTGTAAGGGGGTGAATAAATGAATAACCCTGGCTGCAGATCTTTGTAAGAGATAAAAATATAGTGTGTAAGTTTTAATGTAAAGTTTTCTTTTTAAAGAATCCAAATCAAAGTATCACTGTTGAGTCAGTCAGAGGGCATATTTATCATTTTATTTCACCTTACACGCGCTAAATGGCGGCCATCATTCCTTTGAGGGTATTGATGTGTAAACTGTATCAAGGGTTGAGCTCAGTGAGAGTGCGTGGATGTTTTCACCAACACCAACATATCAGGCTGAAAACACACAAAAGGCAAATCTCTGGTGCCAGAATGCTTTTGGATCAAACACAGAATGAATCAGTCATCGCCCCTACTCCTCCGAGACACAACAGACAGAGCTGAACACACACACACACACACACACACACACACGCAGGATTGAAGAAGTGAAGAGTGTGTGAGTCTCACACTGAGGCCTCCATATTAGTTTTAAGCCCTTCAACCTGTAGTCCAGTATTCTTAGATGTCCTTTTTGTAAGGTTTTTATATAAAATACACATTTTATTTATTTAAATAGGCGTATAGGACATCACATGTAAAATTACATTTAATATTTGGGGGGTTTCTTCCGACCTGAACAGAAATAAAAGTAAAATTATTTATCAGTTATCTCTATGTGATTTTTTTTAATATTTGCGTTTCGACAAAAAAAACACCGTTAAAAGTAAAATATAACAGATAAATAATGTTGCTGTTAGCCTATGTATCAGATGAAAAAAATACATTCAATTCAGCGGTGCAACGGTGAAAAAAGAATCGTCTTAAAAATCTGCTGTCTGCGCAAGAAAATAGTTCCTCCTCAGTGAATCCGCTGATACGTTTTCTGTAAATACTTCTATCTGCCAGACATTTGATACACTAGATGTGGGCTATCGGGTTGCTTTAAGACTCGCTATAACACGTCAGTAGGATATGTTAATAATGCACTCGTCTTAATGCTCATTATAGTGTGAACACTGCGGTGAATTGGCCGAATATGACATCTGCAGACACCTCCACAACTGTGATCCCTTGAGGCGATGTGTATTTGAAACCGAAGTCTATTAAAAGAACATTAAAATACCTCAAACACAACATGACACAATAACCTAATAAATCCTTAATTAGGCCTTTTGAATGCGTCTTTGGTGCGCTTTTTACGCGTGTTGGCAGCGCTTCCACTCTAGAGTCCTCCTCTCCTCCTCTGGGAGTCTTTTCATTCGCAGGCTGCAGGCCTATAAACTGCCACAACAATACAGCAGTGCACCGGCCCGAGCCCTGTAGTCCCAGTGAAGGTGGTTTAGATAAGGCTGTGACAGGCTCTGCTGCAGGCTTCTCGCCGTCCTTTCCTAAAGTGCATTGTTGACATCCTCTCCATTGACCTCCATCACCTCCTCCTGTCTTGTCCTTACAATGAAAAATGATTCTCAGCCGTGACTGCGTTTTCCTTCCTGACCCTCGAGTGCCGCATCAATCACAAAGACGTTTGCTTAGAGGCAATAATCTGGTTATTATTATCATTATTATTATCATTAGGCAGCTTTCTGTAATAGCTTATGATCTTAAATGTCATTGTGGAGCTCGCATTAAACCCCTCTGTGGAAGGTGCAGCAGTGGAGCCAAAAGGGCATTGTTTACGTTAGCTTTATGGGCTTGACTCATCTGACTGGGGGCCCTGGGGAGCGTTTGTGAGCTGGAATTTTTTTGTTTCACTGACTCATTAAAAATCTCATCCACACAGGCCTGAAACTGACAGTCACGTTTAAGCTTTCACCGCCTGCTCGGCCTTGCAAGGACTCACACCTGCACACACACACCCCCACACACACATACACACACACACACACACTGCTCTGGTTCCAGGGTGTTTTACTGTCTGCCAGAGAGTGAAAATGTCTCGTCAGCGCCTGCAGGCTGCAGGATCAGAGCAGAGGTGAAGAGGCTGAGACGCTGCAAGAGCTCAGATAAACACAAAACAAATTCCGGTTATTCTTAGTCAACATTCAAATTGTCCATTTTTTAAAAAATTTTTTTTATCCATGTTGTTTTTATTGTTATTATTATCATTGTTGTTATTTTATTTTGTATTTTTTGTTATTATTATTACTGCTATTTTTGAAGGTTGTCAGAATGGTTTTAATTTTAATTTCTTATAAATATTTACGTCACCTTTACCTTTATTATCGCGTGCGCAAAACCATTGAGAAGTTCAGTCTATTAAATGATTCATAATGCAAACTTTTCGTTGACATTCTTTATCTAGAATATTGTAAATATATTGTAGAAATACAATAATCTTAATGATAATATCTAGATATTCAGTAGATATACACGCTGCCACGTGGATCTGCCTGCACGTATAAACATTTTCAAAAAGAGAGAAAGAAAAAGAAAGGCTTGATCTCCATAAGCATCTGTGTGTTTTGGAGGGGTTGCCGTACGTCATCAGGGAAGCACTGAAATAAATAAACATGTGACAGCAGCGATGTTTCAGTCAGTGAGAACAGGCCAGCGCTGCTGTGATTCTGGAGCCTGCAGGACACAAGACGCAGAGCAGGCTGCACCATCTCCCTCCACCTCAGACCACCATATCAATCAGACCGTCCCATCATGCATCAGCAGGACCTTCAGGGTCTGCTCGTGCTGCAAACGTACCTCTGAAGACACCTAAAAATAAATACAGCTGCAGCATCTTTTTTTTTTCGTGTTCTTTTTGCATCCCAACCCTCCCATGATTCACAAGCAGCAGTCAGACGGAAGCCTGCTCGGTTCCTAATGACTGATTTGTTTTGCTGACAAGGCCTTTAGTGAGTTCAAACCGCACTGCTGAACTGCTGCCACACGTGTATTTATTTACCGCCTGCATTTACACATGAATGTTGAAAATATACAACCTGCAGGTCAGCCTGGGGCTGTCATACTGAGAGTCAGGATAGATATTAATGTGTTTCACTTCTCACAGTTTGATATTTTGGGTAACCTCGGCTGTGCGGTTAGATTTGGCCTGTGCAGCGCGAGGCAGGGCCGCAGACCCCCTTATAACTTTTAATAAAATAGTCCTTCTTGAAAAAGACTGGTCATATAAACCCTAATTTACAATTCATTAGTTTTTTCTTTCATAAATTAGAAAATCCAAATTATGTGGATTCACTGAGAGACTCTAATGCACGCAGGCCAAACCGCCACTAAAACTACACACTCCTTACATATTTTATAAAAGACTGTTTTTCAGTGGGCACCATTTTTTTGCAAGATAAAAATAATGATCAATATTTCACATTCCAAACAAATATTAACTTCTACCTGGTTATATATCTCTTAATTTAAAAATTATCCCTTACCACTGCTAATAAATCACTCAGCTTAAGATCAAATAGACGGCACTTTATTAAACAAACAAAATGTAATGCCTTCAAAATAGTTTTTAACAAATAAGACAAAAAGAATAAAATAAGTCAGTATAGACTACACAGTCCCCCCTCTATTTCTATACAAGAACTGGGACAAATAAAGGCAGCAATAAGAAAACTGGAAAAAACTTTTAAGTGTTTGGTCCTCAATATCCAACCACTCCCTTTTCCTAAAAAATAAATTACTATATTAGGCTATAATTTACAGTCTATGGTCATAAAAGCTGGTATTTGAGCCATCTTTATAAACAATTCTCAAAGTGAGAGGGAAGGAAACTTACGTGTTTTTTGGTGTTACACACGCCTCGACAGACAAGTCTCTCTTATGTCCATTCGGAGTGAGAATAAAAGACCAAAAGTACAAAAAATATAGAAAACATATATTAGAGTTATTAATTTAAAAGACACACTTTGGTTTTCAGAACTTGCTGCAGTCATAAACAAAAGCTCCTGAGGTGCGGTAGATGGACTGGCCGGATGGGAAAGCCATCTGACAGCTATTATTCCCGTTGACCGGGGAGCCGTTCAGCCCGATCCGCTGGGACTCAAACATCTCCCGCACAGAGTGGAAGTTCTGCTGCTGCGCCGGGTATCCCGGGCTCAAGTGGCTCAGGTCCCCGTACCAGGACGCGAGCCGTCCCTGGTGCGCGTGGTGGCCGTCCTGGCCCGCCTGGCTCAGGTTGCCGTGTCCTAGCGGGGACGCGGTGGTCGTAGTGATGCAATAGTCGGGCAGAGCTTCCTCCACCGTGGTGGACGGCGCCAGGTGTCCGCCGGATGATCTGTCCCCCGCGTACAGGCTCATGGCTTGCATGTTGCAGTGATAGGTCGCGTTGGTGTTGGAGGAGATGACATTCTGGTTGCAGGTCGCTGAGCTGTACGCGGACGGCTGGTTGGGGGAATAGTTGAGCGACAGTGAAGGTGTGATACCTGTCCGAGAGGAGGCGATGAGTGGCGGGGAGAGCTCGGCCTGCGGAGACCCCCGCAGGGTGGTCATGATGTTATCCACGCTGAAGCCCGGGGCCTGGCCGTGGTGTTGGTGGTGCTCGGGTCCATCTATGCCGAGTGACCGGTTGGAGGGCACGCTGTGCGGGCTGCCTGAAGACATGCTGCTGCTGTCGGGGCTCTCGATCTTGGGTACGGCGCTCAGGGCCGGAGACGCGGCCTGCGGCGGCGTTGACGTCCCGTTCTCCGTCTTGATATCCTGGATCCGCACCGGCTGAGAGCCCTGAACCGACGGGTCCTGCTCCCTGCCAGGGGTGCGGGCAGAGGGGTCCTTGCCCTGTCTGTCGCGCTCATCCTTGTCCTTCAGCACGTCCTTCTTTTTGAACCTCCTCCGGCGCCGTAGGAAGCTGCCGTTCTCGAACATGTTGTAAGAGTCCGGGTCAAGAGTCCAGTAGCTGCCCTTACCGGGCTTCTTATCGTCCCGGGGCACTTTGACAAAGCACTCATTGAGAGACAGATTGTGCCTGATGCTGTTCTGCCAGCCCTGCTTGTTGTCCCGGTAGAAGGGGAACCTCTCCATGATAAACTGATAAATCCCGTTTAGGGTGATCTTTTTCTCCGGTGAATTCTGGATGGCCATGGTGATGAGAGCGATGTAGCTGTAGGGAGGTTTCACCATGTCCTTGGGCTGGTGCTGAGGGGTGTACGGTCCGTACGCCCGGGCCATGCTGGCCGGGTACTGGTCGTGGGCCGCATGGGAGTACATGCTCATTGGCGCAGGCATCCCGGTGTAACCACCGCCGGCCCGGTAGTAGCTCTGGTCGCTGCTGATGTACGGTACAACTCCCAAAGAGTTGGGGCTGGAGACGGAGTAGCGCGCCTGCATCCTGCGCAATGCGTAAAACCTCCCCAAACTGCGTCCCCCCAGAAACTCTCACAACTTCGGCGTGTGCTCCGATTCTGTGACTGTTCTCTCTTCTTTCTGTATCGACTAGAAGTCCTTTTTTTAAGCCACAGCTCGCCGCGGTGAGCCGGAGAGAGCGCACACTGCCGCCGTGAACATTTGGGAAACTGAGAAGGCGCAGCAAGGAACTTTTTTTTACCCTTCACATTTTTTCCTCCCTTTTGGCTCTGGCTGCTCCTCCCCGAATATGTGCTCCATCATCCAATTGGAGGACGAAATGAACCTGTGGAAAAGCTGCATGGCGACAAAAGTTACTACACCCCCCTCCTCGTCCTCCTCCTCCTCCTCTGCCGTCCCTCTCTCCTTCTATCTTCTCAGCACAGACACAGAGTTATTAAAATGCTGTTAAGGGTGTGCCTAAAATGCTGAAAATTTCACCTAATGACTCAAATTGCGAGACATTTATTGTTTTGTATTAATCTATCATATTATGGGCCATAATTTAACTTATTATTAGTCTACTTTGAAAACGGGAATGTGAGTCTATTTGGGGTTACACGCTTTAAAACGTCTGACCAAATTAGCGTACCCTCCTCTTCATCTCCATAATTTAAAAACTCTGCGAAAAAGTAGAAATGATCCATCAGAGCTCCAAAAATTCACCAAAAAGGTCATCCACAAGTGTTTGCCGTGACATCTCTGTCATATCAGTCACAGGCCCGGGAATTACAGGCCTTTAACAAAATTAACAGATCACACTGATGTTATTAAAATATTTTCGGATGCCTAAACCTCTAATTAGACCAGAGGTATTACCGATTAGGAATTCAAAATGAGCTTATACTAATCAGGCTGCAGTCTGTGAGAAACTGTCATCAGCTGCATTTGAGCCTCTGAACAAACACACGGACATCAAAGAGTGTGGATTCCTCCCCCTGCTCCCCGACAGCGGTGCTTTGCGGTGTGTGGAAACTAATTCAAGGTTAAATGAAGATCATTTGGTCGAGGTGGGTGAGAAAGGGTCCCCCCTGGGTGCGAGCGGCTGCTGAGACGCGGGTGGGATTTTTAAGATGAGGACCTCCAAATGTCATTCTCACTGAGCGGGTGTTAACAGAGCCATCAGGATTCCCCCCACGGCCTCAGGGAAGCCACGTTTCGTTGTGTTGATTGCAAAGCTTAAAAACAACACGACTGTGTTTCCAGGCTGATGGAAATAATGGTTTAAAAACATCACAGAGATTGAGACCATTAAAGGGAGGATGTGGTTAAGATATATCTTTTAGGCTGACAGAGAATATTAATATTCTATAATTTATTTGAAGTTTGTTTATTATCAAACTGAGAAAAAAATCGCATACAATTAACAGAATAAATTAACCAATATTTAGTGTTTGAATAAACTGTTTTCTTTTGTTGTGTTGGTGATTTGTTATCTGCACATGTTATTAATTCAGTATGTTTTAGGCATACCATGTGTTTAGAAATCCATCTTCACATTTGTTTTAAATATAGGCCTACATTGTTGTGTCTATCAGAAAAAGATAATAGATAATAGATAGATATAATGTATAAAATCTTTTTTAAAAGTATGTGCATATGGCATGAAGTGGGTTTATTTAAAACATTTCTGTAGCTAGTTTTAGCTGCAGACTCCTATATCTGGTCTCATAACAGCTAAGAAAAATTGTTTATTTAAAGGATGCATACTGCAAATAATGTTTATTTTTCTGAACTCTGCAGCTCCAACACAAGATTTTCTATAATATGTATAAAATTATAAATGCATTTGAAGTTTATGGATACAACAAAATATAAGCAAGTTTAAGAAATTCACCTGAGTGTTCTTTAAATTCTACAAATATATTCAAAACGAAAATATTTTAAAAATCTCGTTATCGTCACAATTAATTCTTTGAAGTTAACAAAAGGCTTGACTGTTGAGTTCAGACTCTGCCTTGTAACTTTCTATCCTATTTGAAAAACCAAACAAACACGCATTTCACTGGTATTAAATCCCATCTAAGAGCCCGTGGGATTAATAAAAAATAGCACAGGCCTAATACAATAAAACAGGCACAAGTCAGCCTCTTTATCTTATCTTAATCCTGGGAGTTCCCCATTTGACTGAGAGATTAACTCCTTCAGAATTTGCAGATTTTTATTTAGGTTACAAGAGAAGAGAAAATACAAATCCAGGAAACTCTGATAAAAAGGTGATAATCCGTGACAAGAGTTAATTTCTCACTTCTGCTCTTTGTTGTGTGATTTGCATGTGTCGTCAGGACTGGTGAGGAGGCAAATGCAGAGCGGACTGTCACCTGTGAGCTGTCTGTATAGCCTACCGGCCACGACTGACCAGAGACCCCTGCTGACACACTGAGTGAAGGTCGCCTGTTTGTCCACAGCATCTGTCGGTGTGTGTGGAGGGAAACCTGACCTGCAGGGAACTGAACCAGTAACCCACAGGTGGATGCGTGATGAGACTGTAGCTGTGGACTACTGGCTGATTAAAGGTTTGTGCAGCTAATTAAATTACTTGTAGGTTAATTAGTCAGTGCATTTGTTTCAGGGCGTTTGAGAGTGAACAGGATGAGGCCGCTCATATCTGCAGCACGTGTCCCTCCATCTGTCACTGCTGAGGTTCCAATGAAAACCAACCACATCCTGAGATAATAGTTTGGTCCAAATACAAAAAATACACCGAATATAAACGTCATTATGTGTGAATATTACATAACTACAGTGATGTGTGTTTGCTATAAATTAATAGTTTGGAGATTTTCACTCTATTTTTTTACTGAACAGGTTTTAAACACAGATTCCTGCTGAGAGAAAGCTGAAGGTTGTATTAAAGTACCACTTCTCTTTATGTACGACACACTCCTGCCCCCCAGCGGCCAGTCTGTAAATGTGCAGGATGGAGTCACGTTGTCATCAGTAGCCGGTGAGTTTTTACCAGTGCTGAAAGAGGTACTCAGATATTTCACTTAGGTAAAAGTAGAAATACACAATGTAGCAACAAGTAAAAGTCCGGCATTTAACATTTTACTGAAATATAGCCTAAGTATAAAGGTATTAGCATCAACTTAAAGTACCAGAGTAAAAGTACTCATTATACAGTAGGCTGTGGCACATTTTAGAATGCTAAATATTACATAATGGGATTATATTTACTGATGCATTAATGTGTTCATCACTTTAATGTGGCAGCTGCTAAAGGTGGAGGTAGTTTCAACACTGTATACTGCTGAGTAGCCTGTGGATTTGCCCCCAGAGATCAATTTCATCTTATTTTTGGAATAATAGATCAGAATTTATGTTTTTATGATATATCATATCATCTAAAATCTGAAGCTGCAAAGTAAGTCATACAATAAATATAGTGCATCAAAAGTACATCTGCCCATTTATCTTTGTGAAAAAGAGTTATAAAGTAGCAGACAATGGAAATATTCAAATAAAGAAGAAGTACCTAAAATCATATTTATGGACTGAGCTACTTTCCAAAACTTTTTTTTAAATTTTATTTATTTATTTTTTTTTACACTTTGTCATCAAGCAGTCTGAGCTATAAAGGTGATACATATAGGATTCATACCTCCCGGTCAGTAGGTGTCGCACTCACATTCGCCCGCTCTCGCTCCACTCTTCAATTCTACAGGTTGCCAGGTTCGTAAACGACAGACACGTGAGACAGCGATGACAAGTGAAGAGTCTTTTGTGGTATCCTATAGCTAGTAATTAAAAAATAATAATAATAATAAATCATGAGTCCTCTCTTGTGCGCCCTGTAACACACTGTAACAATCTCCGTAAAGCATTTTTAGCTCTACCCGTCACTAATGCTAACATAGGTGATTAGTCAATTATGGTGGTGCATACATGGATTCCCTCATTCAACAAGGTCCTGTAGGCTATACACAAAACACGAAAGTGTTCTTGATATTAAAACGGCAAATATATTCCTCTGTCATAATTTCCCACCAATAATAATAATAATGATAATGATAATAATAATATGATAGCTCGGCTGTACTAGATGTTTGATATATTCAGTAGATTTAGGCTACTTTTTTACACAACTCTACAACCGGAAGACCCCCATCCCAAAAACACCGTTTCTATAATTGCTAAAATATCTGAAATTAACCGTCATTCTTACTTTTTCTTAACATAGTTCATCTAGGTGTAGTGTCATTACTAGTTTGGCTTTACTAGATATTAGATAGGCTGTATTCAGCAGATATATATCTTTTTACAACCCTGCTGCATTAGTTAGCAAACATTAGCTTACCTGTCCAGAAGGACATATTTTGGACCCGTCGAAATTTCTAAAACAATTATTTCTCTACTGTAATTTTTTTCCTTCAGAAAAATATAGACTTTAATTCTACACCTTTCTAGACGTTCTATGGTCATATTATTATTATTATTATTATTATTAGTAGTAGTAGTAGTAGTATAAATATTCGTTTTGATGAAACAGCTATAGCTACATATGACCTTTAGGGTTGGTGTTTCAACACAGGTACAGAAACGTTTGTCTTCCTTCATCAGCTGTTGTGTATCTTCAGGACATCTGTTTTTGTTGTTGTTGTTGTTGTTGTTTTTAAAATATGCCACATATCTTGACAGCAACAGTTTCCTCATTTATATTATTACATGCTTATCATAAATACGGACAATAAATACATACTAAATACATAAATAGGCCTACAGTTATTTTCTATTTTGAGCCGAGAATTTGAGAAAGTAGTGATAATGTGACAGAGCACTTTAAACTTTTAAAGTTTCTCATGTTTCAGGGCATCCAGCTGCAACATGTTTGGTGAGTTTCACCAGCTAGAGACTGATTATGACTGTTGATAATCATGCGAGATAAAGACAACAAATACAGGATCTGTACAATACAGACTTATAAACAACTGAGAGCTCCCCCAAGAAATGCAAGCTTTTATTTTGATGGGTTCAGGTTAATAATTCACGATACATACAAGTGGGTATTTGTATCAAAAGACACGTTGCTGAAGCATATTTTGTCCTTTACTCTCCCATCCACAGGGTTATGATGGCTTCATGTTGCAGCTCTGACACTGATCACAGATATCCTGATTCAAACACACAGCAATCATTTATTGTTAAATAGATATCAGTTTCTTATTTGTTAAGAACAAAGTCAGGTTTAATGACTTCCAATAAATACAAATAAATAAATAGTTATTGTAAGCAATGCAACATCTGCTTTATTTCTGGTTTTCATTTTAAGGTATCATCATCATCATCATCATCATCATCATCATCACTGAATGCCTGTGTTGCCCCCAGTGTCAGGAGCCTGTAAGTCATTTTATCGCACACAAGTGGCATTAAGCAGTAACATAGCGCCCTCTGCTGCCTCACTGACTCACATGCACCATCAGCAGCACCATCAGGGAAGTAAAAGAAGGAAACCTCGATTTTATGAGCAAGTTTGACTTCATTGAGCTCCACGGTTCTATAGGGAATTACCATAGAGTATTTAATTTACTATTATTATTGATGACCTTACATCATTTTGTAGTCTTTTCTTCTGAAGTCTCACTCCTGAGGGATCCAGTATGAAATTGTTTTGCAGGCACTTCACTGTGTCATCCACAGTGTTTATATTAAGTGCCTAATTAAACACAGACAGATTTCCAGAATATCCCAGGACCTCAAGTCCTGCGCCCAACGAGCACATTGGAATTGGTTTTCAAATAAATAGCTGCCAATCATCCATGTGCAAAACATTAATCTTGTGTTTGGTGCTCCGGCTGTGACTGGTTTGAAGAGGGTAAAGCTGTTCTCAAGGCCACAACAAGCCTCACACTGTGGCAGTTTTCCCTTTTTCACCCCAAAACTTGACATTTAGACAGTCAAACGAACAGAGCTTGCCTGAAAATCCAAATAAGGCCATGAGAAATAACTGAGGAAAAATTTTCCTTAAGATTGAGCTGTTTCTGATTTGGCTGTATTATTTTCTCACATGATGACTGTCTTATCCATCATTATTTGCACACCATTTCAAATGAAATCAAGATTAGCAGGGAAACTGAACAGAAGACATATGATCTATTTGCATTAATTTATGTTCAGTAAATTAACTGAAAAATGGCCCCTTTATACTATTTTTGTCTAAATAACAAGGGACAAAAAGCCTGAATAAGATTGTGTGATTTAGTTCCCTGTTCAGTCATTAAATAACTTAATGATCTGTACAGTGTTACTTGCCTTACTGGGAATGTTTGACCTAAATGTGAAATTGGCTAACTAAAACATTAAAAAATAAACTAAAAATATTAGTTCAGCAAGTCTTGCAGGATATTGTAACATGGAAGTCAATTTTCCACATTTCCCATTTTAAAATAAAGAAATAAATCAACATCATAGTCTTATTCCAGTGGTGTAAGGTAGTTATGATGGGCCCCAGTGCACGCTATTATGATGGGCTGTTATGCACTCTAGTTATCCTTCTACTTATGAAGCATGATTGCTTGCTCGGCTTGCAGATGTGCTCAGCTTGTCATCATTGATCAGATTTGTGCCTTAATTAGTTACCATATGTATTGTCTTGTCACATGGCCAAATAGAGACTTGACACTGGAAAACATCAGCACACATTTTACCCAGCAATCGTCACTGCATATCTATACATGATAGAAATAATAAAGAAACTAAGAAGTTTCAGTGTTTTACAAATGGCAACCTCCAGTACTGAAAAATGAATTCAGTGCAGGAGTGCCAAAAACTGCAGTTCCTCTCATGGCCCTTGAGGCTGGCTCCAGAAGTGAGTCAATCCCCATAGACCCCCATGTTAAAGTGCCCAACTTTACAGCAGAAATAAACATGTTTACAACACAGTACAAAAACAGTTTTTGTCTTTATCCATTCTTGACAACTGTAGGGTGGGCCAGTCTATATATAACTCACCTGTTTAAATGTTATTAAGACTTCAAGTTACACATACTTGGCTGCCTTGAGTGACAGGCTGTCTTCAAGGTGTCACCGCAGTCTATGAGATCCACCCCTTGCTACTCCACAGCTCCACCCTCTCGTCCTACTATTATGACCTCTGGTTCCAAAAATCCAAGATGGCAACAGCCAAAATGCTGATCTCAAGTCTTCAAAATGTGAGTCCACAAACCAATGGGTGTGTCACGATGGCTACATCTATTAGGCTATTTTTATACAGTCTATGCCTTTTCATAGTTTATTTGTAGTTTTTGTAGTTCATGTAAAATAAGCGGTTTTGTTATAGATTGATGCTGACTATTTTGACCAAATAATTGAAAACCATGACAGGGATGGGTTTGCCTTTTCATTTGTAATTACAAGTGTCTTTGGTTACCAAGAGGGAAAGATACTTGTCCATATTTCTAGTGAAGTTAGCTCAGATTGCCTGAACTGTGTATCACGATATGGTTTGACAGTGTAATGTTGACTGATTGGATGATTCATGCAATTTATTGCACCACAGTAAGGTCGGGGAACTTGTGATACACCGCATGTCCTGCGTCCTTCTAAATAACATAAAGTTATTCATAAATTACAGGAACATTGTGGGCAATAGTCCACCTTCCACCCTCTCTTCCCCTCTGTCTCTTTTTCTCTAGGACACACAAGACGAAGGGACTGAATGCTGCTTATCTGAGCCATGCATCACTATGGGTGGCATTAGATCCTAACTGGAAAAAATCTGGTGAATCTGCGTTTGTTTACTGTAATCAAGACAAAAGTAACGAGTAAGGAGCTCACTTAAATTTCAGTAATGGTGATTGTGCTATTTATTTAAAAAAGGTAATTAGTTACATGTCGAGTTACTGCCGAAAGTAGTGGAATCACAGTAACGTGCCACTCTGTAATGCATTATTCCCAACACTGCTGGCAAGGACAGGTTCTCAACCCAACACATTGGAAGGGTGGCTCTCTCTACGCTCCCCAAACGCCCACCAAATGGACCCTTGTGCAACCATACTGCCTGCCCTGCTCGCCCCTGTGGCATTTGCAATTGGTAAATCTTTAATCACTCTGATATCGGTTTTGTTTCTGTGGCTTTATTCATGAGGCTACTGGAAATATAGTGCATTAGTTAACAAGCTCTACTACAGTTTATCAGTCAGGATAGTACAAGCTACTAAAACTAAGCAATTGTCCCAAAGCCTGCTGTTAAACTCTGCCCCCTAGAGGATTACAAGCAACCACCATCACCCTTCTCTTCAGGGTTGGTCTCCCTTTGCTTTGCCCCTCTGTTCTTCTCTTTTTTTCTGTTCTGTAAAGCAGCCTCATCTGTTAGAAGAGGCACGGTCAGCTTTTTAAAAACCTTTATTTAGTAAGCGTTGGCTCTCTGAATGAAAATGCTCTTTGTAGCAAAGCTCTGCCATTCACATAGTAATGCCTGAGTGATCTGTTGGTTCCAGAACAGCTCCACTGAAGCAGCTGGAGATAAACACCTTCCTTAAAGGCATCTCAGTGGCTGGTAACAATAAACACTACTATTTATGTCTCTCTCACCAGATTTTTTTCCTGCCTGTTTAGGTGAGCCTTCACCAACAAGCCCTTAGGTGAAACTATGGGTTTCTAATTCCACATGCAGCTACTGTAACAGATTATCAGTCTCACTGCCCACTTCATCTGTACCTCATTTCACCCAATCTGCGGAGACACTGTTTTTGAACTCTCTCTTGAGGATGCTTGAAGATTTCCTGCTTAGGCAGCTTCCAGAAAGAAGGTTAGCTGAGACTCTGCAGATTAAAACCTGGAATGGTCATTTCTTACACCAGTTTGCAGATATGCAAAGCTTCCAGATTTTACGGAGCATGTTTTCCAGATCACTCAGTAAACCTGCTTCTTGGAAAAAGCCACAGCTGCAGTGAGATCACAGGATTTCAGGCTTAATGTCTGTGAACTGGAAAAGGAGACGCTACAGCGTGAGATACAGCTGTAGAAAAAGCAACTCCAAAAAAGCTCAAAGTATTCATTTACCATGATGAACATACAACGAGGAGACTTTTTAAAAGTCAACTAAGCAGCTCTGAAGGCCCTGGGGAAGAGTCTGGCCTCCTATACAGCTCAGCAGATGGAGGACAGTGCTGAGAGACAATCAGGATCATTTCTGCCATGATGCAGGCCAGGCAGCAGCTTCAGAGCCACCAGCAGCAGGAGGACAAGACTTGTGTTAGCTCTAAAGCAGAAGGCGGATAAGTGGTAAGTGGATGTGATGTTGTCATGTCCAAAACTTCTGGAGATCTGTGCTGAGACAGATGTTGGAGAAAAGATCAGGGAGCCTCATATCCTGCTTGGAATGAATCTTTAAACCCCTGATGGAACCGTAACAATCATTTCCAGCCAATCAACACAACTATTTTCAGTGAAATGCTCAGGTTATGCCTGACTGATGTCTACATCTGTGGATTCTTGTCATTCTATTTCACAGGATTGCACAACAAAATGCAAGTTGCAGTCCCTTTATGCTACACAAGAACAATAACAAAACATGACTATTTTTATGGTGGTAGGATGAGCTGAGGAGTCTTACAGCCGTAGGAAAGCAGCTCAGTAGGTGGGCACAAATTGTTTTCTGGGTGATTTCAATAGCTTGCTGCGAGCCCTACTGTCCTGGGCTGTGCACATCCAATGCCAGTTTATAATGTTTCCCTTCAGGATGCTTCCTATTGCCCCTCTGTAACAGCTGACAACAGCTTGGCTGAGGGATTTTGCTTTCTTAAGTCCCCTGAAGATATACAGCTGTTTCTGAGCTCTCCTTTCCAGGGTGGAGATGTGGGATGACCATGTCAGGTTCTCTGTGATGCTGATTCCCAAGAATCTCTACCTTTTTGGCCTGTTAAAAGCGATAGATTTTCAGGTAATATAGTATAGACATTCATGGTATTTATTCAGTGATACAACAGGCTGGGTCACATTATTAATACAGCACAATTTGGAAAAAGCGGTGGACCATGACCATGTTTGTGTGGACATGGTGAGTGGGTGGGTTTTGCCCAGCTTGTGATGTGGCTGTCCATATTAAGAGACACTATGATATTTTGAGATATACATTTGTTTGCCATCTAACTCAGAATTATAATGAAACATCACTTTCATGTGTGTGTCCAGTATGCTAGAGAAAGAGGTCTGGGACTCATTTAGCCTGGTTGAGTTAAATGACTAGAGGATGTGAAAGCAGTTAGCCTCAGTCATAAGAAAAGAGTAAATATCCGATTTTTTTTTTTTTTCAATTTGGTCGGTTTGTCCGCTTGTCCCTGTCCATCCAGCATGTTGGTCCATAGCACTGTATCTTCAAAACTGTGTTCTTGGCCTCTTGAATTGGTTCACTATTCTTTGGGATCTACTGTCCTTCCCTCTGGCCTGTGAGGCCAAAACTGCCATTTGTGCATCAAAATATATTTGACACAAATAATTTAATCATTTGTTTGTGCTTGACAGTGTGGTTGGCTTAGCACTGCTCAGTTTAAGAAATGTTAAAGGGAAACTTTGTATTCTTCAACCTGGACCCTATTTCCTCATGTTTTTGTGTCTAAGAGACAAATGGGAACAACAATTTTTTGAAACTGGTCCAGTCTTGAGTGAGAGTTGCAGCAGTGCAACAGACTGCGATGTAATCTTGCTTGTTTTTGCCATTGACAGACTCAAATTGTTATTTTTTTAAGTGTCTGACTGAGAAATAAAACATTTATCTTTACCTTTTCACCTAATCCGGTCTGTTAGTTATTGTGTCTAACCAAGGAGAATCAAGGAGAAGTCTTGTTCTGAGTCAAGTTATTGCAGAAAGACAAAAACAGACTGGATCAAGAAAAGGTAAAGAAAAACATTTTACTCCTTTACAAAGAGCACTTTTGGTGGATGTAAATTGGTGGACTGCTGTTGCCCCAAATATTACACTGCCGGCTGTTTTGCAGCTGCTGGCTGCAGCGCTCTAGCTAAGTACTGGACCAGTTTCTAAAAAATTGGTGATCTGAACACAAATGGACAGCTGAAACACATTGCCATTCACACCTGTGTCTATAATGTGTCTCCAGCTGTCCACATGTGTTCAGATTTTGTTACTGCCTATGCGTCACTTATGCTAGAAGCTCAAAGGGCCCCATACACAGTTATTAAGTCCACACTCTCCTAGCTGCTCTCTAGCATGCTCGCTAGTCACATTAGTGGTTGTTTCGGCATGGCTGGAGGTATTGCTGTCAGCAGAATTTAATGTGTCTCACACGCTTTGTCCAACTCGTTGTAAAATGGGCAAGTTATAGCGAGTTAACGTGCTGTCACCAAAACAGCCACCATGTCCTGCACTGTTGATGATGTCCTCTTACGTGCTTGTGGAAGACACATCAGGACACATTAGTGTTAACAGTACAAACGATGTGTGGTCAAATGCGTCCCTGGGGTTTCAGTGAAGAGATCACAATATGTCTTAGTAGGCGTTTAAACTTGCATTTAGTGCTGTCCACTTGTGATTGGATTATCAAAGATGCATATGAGTACCAGATGTAAACAAGACACAAAAACATGGGAAAATGGGGTCCAGGGTGAAAAGTACCAATGTTTCCCTTTAAGGTTCTTTCAGAAACTAAGAGGTTACAACTCCATCTGTGTATGAATAGCAAGTTGAGCAAACTGATCTCAGAAAGTCCTACATTATTAACCAACTCAAACTGGATCATTGAACTTCACTGCTGATTTTGCTGCAGAACTGTTTTACATGTTTTCTCAATTGCAAACTAGGAGATACACACCACTGAAGCACTATGTCAGCTCAAGCGATAAAGACTTTTAGGTGAGTCCTGAATTATTACCTGTCTTGTCCACCTGTTCTGAGGGGTTCTTTATTTCTAAACAAATTTGTTTTTAACAAAATTACCGCAAACAAGGGGCAGCGGGGGCCCACTGCTAGTTTTACATTTTGGGCCCGTAGTGGGTTAAACTGATCATGGCTCGAAATAATGTGTTCACATAGGGAAGTATACTGTAGGTGCTCAACTCCTAGTTTACACTCTCTTAAAACCCTGTTGAAACATTGCTGAAGCACTCCTCAAGCAAATCTGGATCAATAGGACAATATAATATACACATATATATTAAATGAAGTAGGGAACATCAGGTGTAGTTCATTACTGTCTGGGATGTATGTCACATTTTTAACATTTCTGTAAGAGAGTTATTTTTAGTCATTATTTTTACTTTCTCAGAGTACTGTTAATGTAAAATAGGCTAATGCATCTGAGCATCAGTGTGTCCCTTACATCGTCATACTGTAGAGGTGATCACTGTGCGATTCTCAGCCACTAGGTGGCACTGTACTCCACCATATTGAAAGCTCAGCACTCAGAAATCTTGTCATGGAAAATCCAGCAGCTGCAGGGCCACTTTGTGTGACTTTTCATCATGGAGGGTTGCTTCGAGAAAATTAAACAGGACTTTGTTGTCTAGTCAAAGACGTTTTTCTTTTTGATTTGTGACTGCTGATGTTGTTCTTTCCTCTCTCCGTTACCAGTCCCATATGACATTTGTTGTACCCCCAAAGTGTTCAAAACACCAGAGGGAGGCCACTTCAGTAAGACCAACAGGATTCAGTCAGTCCCTCACCCCCTGTGTTTCTATCATTCTGGATCTGAAGCTCGTTTATAAGCAGAAGACATTAAGTATAAAGATCCTGCGTATAATTTGCTGCTTGATCTTTTCTTATTCTCTGAATTGATCCACATGTGAATTGGTGTTGCTCATGTGGCTTTTTGGTCAGGTCAAATGTATAAAAAGAACCTGTGAATTTTACGTGTGGTTTTCATTTGTAATACACTGAACTTGCCGAATTTTGTTCAAACTTCTCACACAGTTACTTTTATGCGACCAGGGGAAAAATATTTAGAAAGTTGTGAGCCCCAGAGAACAGTTTTGAAACCTACAGTGCACTTTAACATGACAAATAAACACTGAGGTAACGGATATTAAACATCCCAGTTAAAACATTGTCTCAGACGCCGCATTCAAGACACAAATAGTGACTCCACAGAGCATTTTAGGAAACTGTGTTTATGTCAGTGGCCTAATATGGTGCTGCCACTGCCAAATCTCTATCTGCATATGTTAGTCATGAGGGATGCTGCATTTGAGTCATGACCAAAAGCCATGTAGACAGAAAGTAGCAGCACAAGTGCAGCCGCCCAAGTCTGCTGTGTGTTTGTGTGACGAGGCAGCTCTCTCTGCAAGTCTGATCTGTTTACCGCACTCTAAAAATACCAAGCTGTTGCATTTCCATAGACGAGGGCCCTGTCGTTTCATTTGTTTATATGGCGTCTTCAAATGTTGGCAAACCCTGGATGTCCACATGGAAAGGAGCAGCCTCAGGGTGCAAAAGGACTTTCAGCTGTGAGACAGACTGGAGATGGCTGTAAAACATGCAGAATGTGGACAGATTCAAACTAAGAATAATCAGATTTTCTAAGAGGTGGCTTTTTCGTTTTACATTGTAATCTAACTTTCAAAGGACATTTATCTTTTGAGCCTTATATCAGCAGGCTGCAAGCTTTAATGGTCAGCCTGTGTGGCTCTTGGCTTTGTACACTGCTTTAAAGTAATCCTGTTTCTTAATGCCCCTTACTTATCAACAATGGTGGCAACGTTACCAAGTACTTTTACTCAAGCACTGTACTTAAGTACAATTTTAAGGTACTTTATTTGAGTAACTTTATCCTACTTAAAGTAAACTCCACCACATTTCAGGGTACGTTTTACTTTACTGCACTGGTTTGACAGTTGCAGTTACTTTGAAGTTATGATTATGATTATGAAAAATAAATGACAGGTTGATAACGTATCATTTTAACTACCCAACAGGATATACATAATCTCCACTTTGAATTTATGCAACACCTGTATCACTCAGTAATGATAATGATGATAATCCAATGTAAAAAAAAAAAAAAAAAAAGTATAATGACAGGGGGCCATTCTGCTGTGAAATGATTAATTTTGCTTTTGATAATTTAAGTACAATTTGCTTATAATACTTCTGTACTTTTACTTAAGAACAGTTTAAATGTATCTTTATTTTTAATGGATTGACAGCAGAGACATTTTAATAGCTGCATTGTTACGTTTACTCAAGTAGAGCATCTGAATACTTCTTCCACCACTGTAACACTCCCATTATAATCACAACAGCATACCTAAACAGAAACCGTTAAAACAAAAGAAAATTCACTTTTAAATCACTCTGAAAATGAACCTTATTTATTGACTGATAAAGTGTTTCTTTAGCTGAAAGTAAGCTTTAAAGCAGCCTTCTCTGAGGTAGATATATTTTGCACATGAGGCTGTCATACTGTATGTGTGCCTGTATTATTGAATGTTTTTGTTTTTAGAAATTGATACTAATCCAAAACCTCATTATCAGTGGCAGAAGAAGTAGCCTAATTGGAGCCTTTGCTTATGTCACACTATAAAAGTGCTCAACAATAAATAAAAGTCCTGCATTCAGTCTCTTATATATAAGTACAGAAGTATTAAGAGCAAAATATACTTAAAGTATTAAACGTATTCTGCAGCAGAATGACCCCTGTGTTTTGTATTATTGTAGTAAAATCTAATAAGAATCTTCATCTTGTAGCTGTTTGCAATAGATGTATATTCAACTACTCTGCTGTTGAGTAGTTTAAATATAATCATGCTTAAATATTATAAACTGATGGCAGGTTCTGAATCTTATTCTGCAAATTAACTCCAGCTGTCAAATAAATGAGTACAAGTATAAAGCAGCAGAAAATGGAAATACTCTATCAAAGTCCAAGTATCTTAGCATTTCCTAAATGTACTTTCCATCACTTCTTGCCATAACTGGAAATGTGCAAACGGCCAGAGAGCAAGATTCAATATGTAATTATGTGTTTCTGCTATATGCAAACTCAATATCACCTCCCTTTAATGCAGCGTAAACAACTTTTCTACATGACTGTGCACGGAAAGACAGAAGTCTGCAGGAGTGTAGCCTAAAATATAAATCAGCTTTATTGAAACCTTTTACAGGACAAAAAGTTGGCAAAGGATTATACAATAAGTGCAAGGTTTGTTGCAGTTCATGTTAGCCTAAAGCGTCGTGTGTTTAGTTACTCTAATAGGATAGAACATAGTTACATAGAATATAATTTGTTTGCACGTGTTACAAGAGCAAACACATTGAAAGTTCTGAAGCTTCTTTTGAAGAAGAAAACGCTTGTCGGGGTTCATATTGGCAGAGTGGTTTTTTAAAGGCCTCTGGGGTTTCTTCATTCATTTCCTTCAATGCATAGATTTCTCAAGTCCAACCAAGGGAGCTACTTTGGCTGCATGTAGGAGGCAAACATGTGAGAGCGGACGCCACGGTACATCCTCGTATGAATCCTCCAAAAATAAAAAAAAAGGAAATAAAAAATTGGAAAAAGTCCGCTTGTTTATTCTCTTGTGACGGAGCTGCAGTTTGACTGTGGCCCGTTGTTGCCTCTCTTGTTTGAAGTCCACAGTGACAGGAGGGCTCACATCACGCAGGGTTTGATGTCCTGACAGACGCTCTGGGGATGGTGGTGGTGGTGATGGTGATAGTAGGATCCACCAGCCGAGGGGTGGAAGGACGAGATGCCGTTAAAGTTTAACACAAAATCTTTCCTGTCGCACACCGAGGAATGGCTCTGATAGCGTGGAATCCCCACTGCACAGGAGACATTAAACACATGTAAATAAACAGGTGAAGACATTCATATTCATTCTGCTGCATGAATACCCTAATGGTTTTATTTGAGAATCCTAAACCGAGTTTTGCAATAAATTATTCAATTAATATTTCTTTTGACCATAAATTAATGTTTTATGTGTCAAATATCTTCAAAAGGAATTATTAAGTGTTTCAAAATGTGCATTCACTGTCATTTAAAATGAGCATCATTGACTGCTGAGGACGGACAAGGCCTTGTTTTACAAAAACATTTTGTTTATGGAAAAATATAACGTTCCTCCCAACTGTCTGACATCTTTATGGGTAAATTTGACGTTATATAAATTGCATATTTCTTTATATAAAAGCTGAAATAAACTATTCTTTTAAATAATATTTTCGGGCGAAATTTCCTTTCTATAAACTTCCACCAGGTGACAGCGCAATAATTTCCAGTAAATTGTATTTTAAACGGCCTCGCACCCTCCTTAAGTTATTTCTAAAAATCAAATATTTCTTTTATTTTGATTTTTAACTAATAGCAGTCAAGGATGAGATTAAATTTTCCCTAGAGAGCCCCAGACCTGCAAGGATATTTAAATGAGACTCAGTGACGGTCATTTTGTGTCTGTAAGTGAGCCTCTATTTCCACAAGGAGAAAAATAAATGGGGAGGCTGTGGCTTCGTCAAGGTCATAAGGACTCCAGATGTGACTGTGTTTTTCAGGGGAAGACAGCAGGCTTTATCCTCCGGGCCACAGCTCGCTGCCCTGCGCCCGTTTTCACAGACAACACACAAGCCTCCCTGAATGACAGTACAGTTACCGACCCTGCACCGTGCAGCCGGTCCAGCGCGTTTATCCTCCGTAAAGGCTCAATTAAGACGCTGCGTAAAGTTTAACAAGGCCTTCCGTCTCTTGTGGATACGCAGTGGTTGAAATCCTCCGTCGGTGTGGTCCGACCTGCGCAGTCTTTGTTTAGTTAACCTCTGGGACCCTTTCGGGCTCCAGCATGGCTTACTCGCCTCGGTGAAATCCCCAGACTTTAGTAAAGCCTCAGTGTGTTATGTTAAAGTAAATGACCGTGAATAGGGAGGTGCATTAAGAACGCGATCACAAAATAGCTGTTTCTCTTAATCTGCTTATTAGGTAAAATATCGCGTGAACACTTGTACAGATGTGCCTTAAATCCTGCAGACTGTTCATCCAAGAGACGCACGTTACATATTACATATCAGCAGCTCTTAAAATCTAAATTATGTTTATTTATTGGCCTCAAAATAATTTTGAAAACTAATATTAATTTTCCTGAACCAAGCCGGGGTCAGTGCATGTTGACTGTAGGGTTTATTATTCAATTAGCATTAAGTGTAACTTTATTATCCAATAAAATTAGTTAAACAATTGTTAAATTATTTTGTCACCCACAGTTAAACATACAGGCAAATAATGTAAGGGAAATACAATTAATGTAAAGTTAAAATGGATAGTACTAAATGATGTTTTTATTTTTTTACTCGCCTTGCACGAATATGTAAACTCCTCTTTGGCATTATTTTGGCTTTGAAATAACACGACAATCCTGATTTTAATTATTTGCTATATTTATAAATAAATCATTTTATAATTGCGTTTTTGGAATTTGGAATTTGTCACAGGCCTCTGCTGCACATAGAAACAAATGTTGCACATTGCAGCCTGTCTTGCAGGCTTGTCATGCTCTGAGGATTATTTATTATCATGTGTTTTTACAGATTTATTTTCAAAGATGAGTTTCATCATCCTCAGTATGAGCCATCGGTGAGTTTGTGGTACCTGATATGTCACTGCTGTGGCTGTCCCTGCCGTTCTGGTGGAGATAGCTCTGCTCCAGGGAATAAGGCGACATGCCGGAGTGTAAACCAGAGGATGCGGGGCTGCTGGAGGTTAGAGGCTGCTGCTTGATGTAGGGGGACCCGCCGGAGGACGCCCAGTGTGCGGATGTACTGGCGTACGGGGAGTGGCCATCCAGCGCGCTGGCCATGGCTGGAGAGGACGGTACGGGGCTGCTGCTGCTGTCCGGTCCGTACTCCCCATTAGACGGCACAGGACAGCTCGCCATGTATGTGGAGCCGGGGCTTGGGGACATGTGGGGTACGTGGTGGCCGCCGCTCAGCCCATCGTACCCCCCGGCCATTGAATTGCTCATCATGTCCAAGTTGTAGCTGTTGCTGTGACAGGCGAGAGTGGCGGATGGAGCTTGAAAGTCAAAACTCTGCGGGAGAATGGAGGTGCCGAAGCCTATCCCGTTCATCATCCGATACATGGGCTTCAGAGCTTGGCATTTTCTTCTGAAGCCTCTGGGTCTGCGACGAAACGAGCCTTCCTCGAACATGAACTCACTGCCAGGATCGATGGTCCAGTAGTGGCCTTTCCCCGGCCTGCCCAGCCCCTTGGGCAGCTTAATGAAGCATTCGTTCAGCGAAAGATTATGCCGGACCGAGTTCTTCCAGCCCTGATATGAGCCCCTGAAGAATGGGAAGCGAGCCTGCAGAAACTGGTAGATCTCACTGAGTGTCAGTCGTTTGGTGGGAGAGCTCTGTATTGCCATAACGATGAGAGCAATATAGGAGTACGGGGGCTTTTCCGGTCGCCGTAAACCGGAGCTCGTCTTCTTTCCTTTAATGGCGGTGGACGAACTTTCTGTGGCGGCTTGTGGGCTCAGCATGGCGGGGTGCAAGGCGCCGGACGCCGGGCTGGATCTCAGAGGAGGCGGAGGGTCCAGCTGCTGCTGAGGGGTCTCGGTCGTCATGTCAGCTCTGACGTACGACTGGCGTAGAGTGGAGAGAGGGAGGGAGAAAAGACGAGCCGTGAGATGTTTCAAAAGAGAAATATATCGGGATCCAGTGGTCAGTGTCCTTGCAAGTGAGCGTTACACCGCCAGTGGTCCTCAGAATCCCAGCGCAAAATGGAGTGAAATCTGTCTCCAGTTACGCACGACTCTCCCGTTACGCACGGTGTTCCCTTGACGCATGCAGAACGCACGGCGAGTACGCACTGACAGAGAGAGGAAGAGGAAGAGAGAGTGGGGGGAGCTGCTTATCCACTGGAGACGGAGTGTCCAGGCTTTAGCTCAACACAGGGGCTCCACTGGGTGTCACAGCGGCGCTAAGTGGCGCTGTGTGGCGCGCCGGGTGGTCATCGACCGCCTTAATAATCCCTCAAGTGGAGGAAACACGAAAGCCCTTCGACTTATTGCGCGCAACAGTGCAGCCAAACAAATCTCGGCCACCTATCATTTCATAAATCTTTCTTCCCTCTGCGACAGCCCCCCACCCCCACCCCTTCTCCTCATCCGAACTCTGCGCCTGCAAATCTCCCTGAAATCAGTGACGAATAGAGCCACCCCCCTCCACCCTCTTGCCAAATCTGGCCCAAGTCCACTTACCGTTCTCAACAGCGTTAAAGCCCCTCATTCTCTCCTCTCCTCGTCCTTTCTTCCCCTCCCACCCCCTCTCCCCAAGTTCTAACTACACGCAATTAAGCCATCTATCAAACCTCCCCCAGACATCCCAATCAACAGCGCCACACGCCAGACGCTCAAGTTAAAAAACGAGCTTTTCCCCCCTCTGGTCCTACATGTATGGAGTTGTGATTTCAGCCCGATGTGCCACAGATCATACATTTTCCTGACACGCATAAACCACCACAATATGTGCAAAAGGTCCAGCTTGAAATTGAAACCATGATGAGCCAAAACATTCAGTTGGGCCTACATGATATCATCTGCGGCAGATACCCAAAACGCATCGCTGCGAAGCAATAAAAAACGCACCATCTTGTATTATTTGTATTATTTTGCTCATAATTTCCTCCCAAACTGGTCCAGAGGATAACAAAAACAAACTGTCGCGGTGCCGGGCTGGGGCGAGGAGTGTGAGAGATGGAGAGGTGGTGGTCTTTACCGTGCGTGTGTAAGCGGGGGGTTGCTCTGAGTAAATGACTTTGACATGAGTGGAAGCAGGCTTTTTCCATCAAGCCCGGCCCTGGATACCACACACAGCGCGCCAGTGTCAGCTTACCGCCCCGGGCCAGAGCCGGTCCCATGGGCCCCACGTTCATTAGAGAGAGAAAAGCGAAATTAGGCGAGCGGGCGTCGACAGTTTCCTCCCCTATGGAGACATCACACACAGATTTGTCCAACATGATGGAGTTATATATCCCATAAAGGTAATATCAACATCCGTGCTGCGACGGAGCGGAGATCATTGAAGGGGGGGAAAAGCATCACGTTTTGTGGCTGTCGATAAACCGAGAGCTTTTGGTGGTGTTGTGCACGCTGTCCACGATTTTTTTTTATTATGCTTTTAAATTTGTACTCATGCATTAACAATATTTGAATATAATTTTAGGTGCATATTGATTGCTTCCTTTATTTCCCACGGGTCCGTAATGACCATGATGTTATTAGGGGACAAATAAAAACGCAAACACCATCAGAGGAAACTTTGCAGAAAAAAAAACATAGTTCCATATTTTTACATTTGATTTCACACACTCCAATCTGTGTCTGCGCACGTGTTTGCCGACACGAGCTTTTTAAGTTTAGATATAGCCTGGAGGATTTTCCCAAACAATAACCAGCAACAATAACCTTTGCACTTTGCACAACAAAGGATGTGCGGATAAAATCATTTTCCACCATGACACGCAGGGCAGTTTGGAGGAGCTTAACGGCCCCAGAAATTTCCTGCGACATCAAAACTTATGACCCCCGTCGAGATCAGGATGCCTCGGCTTGCAGAGGGAATCTTTGTTCTGGGAGCGCTTTGAAGACGGCGCTCCGGCTGCTTTTACGCACCGAGATTATATGAGCTCCCAATTTAGCCTTTTGGAAAATATCAAGTGATCAGCGGCCACCACGAGAGCTATTCAGAGGTGTTTTTGATAGAGGAGTTTGCCTTTGGAATACAGTCACGGCTGGAGGCCCATATGAGCCTATTGCCGACACAATGAGGCCTTCTGTTTGTTTTCATGTTTAGGCTGAAATATATTGTTTATCCCCCATGAAATATTAGGTAGATAAGATTTTCAGAGAATGTTTGCCGGGCTTGTCTGACCTCAGGTAACCTAATTCAGGGTATTTTAAAATAAAATGCTCGAGGCCTACAATTTAAATGAAATATATTACAAAAACTAAATCATAAGGATCCTCTTTTTCTCATTAAAAATAATATCAACAATTATGAATATATGAATATACTATAAATAGGTTTTCCCAAATAGTACGTACAATGTTTATACATAATAATAACTTTACTGTCCTTATAGGCCTGTAATAAATATAATCCATTATATAAAACTATAACAAACACTGAGTTCAGCTCCCTTTAACGATAATCTAATATTCTGTCGGCTGACTCCGGGTTTCTGCTGGCTGCTCCGCTTGTGTTTCCTGTGGCGGTGCCGGGAGCTTTGGAGCTGCCTCTCCGGGAATCTGGGAGGTCAGGCGCGGTTCAGTTTGCCGGAGTGACAGACTGTTTGGACTTCCTAACATTGTGCCTGCCATAAAGTTTGGTTTCATAACACTGTGGGCCTTATTCATAGGCAGTGAGCCCTGGAACAGGCCCGAGTTTCTGCTCAGGCAGCGTGATGATGTGGACCGGATCGAGCAGGCACGGCTGAAATGTAAATGCAGAGAAAAGTTGTTTACAAATATGAAGGATGCGCGTCATGACAACAAGGATGTTCACAATGCAGGGATGGTGAGAGGATTAGAGCCACGTGACAGCCCCGCAGACAGGTGTGTTGTTCCGGCATTTCACCTGCAGGTTGCAGCATTGTCCCTAAAAACAGGAGAAGGTCTCACCTGTCACCTGTCAGCCTGCCCGGTGCGCTCAAACAGACCTCAGCTTCTGCTTCAAAGCCTCAACATGCATGTGCATAAATATCACAAGGGGCATAAAAGCGCACAGGCCTGATCAGTGTGTAGTCAATACAAGGGTGTTATCAACACATGGTTAAATGTTGAAATGAGTGCAGTGACAAAATTACAGGATGCTTAGTGTTTAAATGTACAGTTTCATTTGGACTCATCCACCTGCAGCAGAAGAGCTCATCTCCAAAACTCCAACTTTCGTTTCAAAAACTTCTTTGGATTTTGTCATTTAATATATTTCATTGAGTATTTGTTATTTTGAATAATAATAAAGATGTTACACTCATTTTCCATTAAATTACAACTCTTGTAGTTTGGTGACATCAGTCAGTTAAATGAGATCTTATTTTTGTGGTATTATTTTCCTTGTTTTGTGACTGCATTATAGTAAAACATGATCTTATTATTTAGCAGGCATATTGCTAAAGAAAATTCTCAGACCGTAAGTTTTTATTCGGTGTTATACGAAACAGTGGACATCAGAAATAGGCTACATGAGGTCATTAAAAAAAATGCAGGAATGCCATTTTAACGTGAAGGAAAACTGTGCCGGAGTCAAAGAGGATTTCCTCCTCTTTATATTGATTTTGGACTACTACTGTAATTTTCTTTCTAACAATACCTTTGAGATTTCACACCAACAATGTCTTGTCACCGGACCAGCAGCTGATGAGTCGGGGGTCTGTTTCAGGACCGCGGAGAGCAACTGCAGTCTCCTCCGGACCCGTTAAACAGCCTTCAGGACTGTGCGCGCGTATTGTTGGACATAATATTGTGTGAACATCTGGCTGACATACATCATCATAGATAGTTGTGCTTTGGTGACTGTTTCTGTCGCATACATGGAGCGCACTGCGGACACATCGCATCCTTATCTAGTTTAGTCTCTTGTTTATTATTATCGTAATAAACGGTCTCGCACTGATCACGACATAGAGCAGATTGTAGCAGATCATTTTAATATTTTTCCGTAAACAATTTGTGGCATATTTTAAATGTTATATTGTTGATTTGGTAAAACGTATAACAGTGAAAGTAATACATAGGCTAATAAATAGTAATAAATGGACTGTTCATATAAGATAAAAAAAAAACAAAACATAAATATAACAGTAACCGTAGTTAAGTATTTTTCATTTCTTATGAGTTCTTCTGGATGGTTAACTATAAACAACTTATTTTATGAAGGGAACCTTTTTGCGGCCTGAGGCAAAGCGCTTTATTTGAAATATTATATAATATAAGAACTGTTTATTTTTATTGTCTGACAAATGTTTCACCACTGCTACAGTATTTTTGGTGTCTTATGAGTCAATGTGAGCTCGGCACATGTGTGTGCATGACACACTTATAACATACCAATATAAAAATGATATTTCATCTTTAATCTTTATTCTTTGATCTGTCATTTTATTTGTTTACAGTGGTTGTTGCCTTGATTTTAATAGATATCGACTCTCTTTTTGTCATTTTAATAAGTAGCTGCTGGTCAATATTCATAAATTTCCATTAGTGTAAAGGGAGCCCTAAAGCAGTATACTGGAATTTAGTTCAATTCTGTAATTTTGACTTTGATGATTTTGATTTAGGAGTTAATTTTCAACAGATTTTGAGACAAACAATCGCTTCCTTTTCAGCCTTTACAGTCAAATCTAGCGCAGACCTCTCTCCTGTTGAGCAGGTGTATGGCCCATTCCCTCCCACCCCCGCTGCTCTGTACACCTGCTTCTGATCTCGCAAACACCCCACACTCCCTTTCATGTCTGTAATGAACAACTCATTGGACATCAGGATCCCATTGTGACACGTTTTTTTATTCATAAAAATACCAGGCATGCATGAATCAATCTTAGGAAAACATCAGGCATTTCCATGCGTTTCTCGTGCAGCCACGTGATTCTCATCGCAGCTCAGTCAATATTTTATATATACATATATATGTACAACAATATTTTATACAGCAGGTCATACAAAACATGGAAATATAAATAGATTAATAGTTTTATGTTTCAACATCGCGCTTGGTTGCCGTCATACAGTGGAAATGACCAATGAACCATGGATACATGACAGCCAAACTCTCTCTCTAAACATTTTCATCACACACACACGCACTCATACACACACGCTGCGCACACACAGTGGAATGTCCTGCGATGACAGCAACTCTTTGCAAAGTCACCACACAGTTAGATCTATATTGACGACACGTCTTGTTTGTTTTTTTTTTTTTCACTGCAGAATGACTTACAGTAGTCATGATGTGACAGACAGAGTCCCAAACAGTTAAACAGCTAAAGCACTGAAAGCTAAGAGCGCCCAAAAGTGCACATCATGGGTCAAAACATACAAGTCTGACAGCAGTCCGGGTGCTTTATGACAGCAAAGAATCTATATGGAAACCTCGCGCCTTGCTGGACATCTTGAGCGCGTGGAGAGCGGCCTCAGGTGGGGCCATGCCCGGTGCTGTCTGCTGGAGGTATGTGAGTGCATCCCTGCTGGGCTCTGTGCTGCTGCTGTACGCCCCCTCTGACAGGTATGCGTGCTGTGCCGGGTAGCTGAGAGTGTAAGGCAGTATGTGGGCCCCTGGGGGCCAGTAGAGCCGGGGGGCGTGGGTCTCTGCATCAACGTCCTCTCTCCGTTTGAAGGGGGTGCTGAGGATGCTGTCGATGGCGAAGGAGCTGGAGAATTTGGCTCCCACCCTCTCCTCCGGGGCGGGGAGGTGGGTGTCCTCGCTGAGGATGTCCGGGCTCTCCCGCTCCTTGTTGGACCTCTTGGCGATGCGCTTCCTCCTGCGGCGGAACACCCCATCAGCGAAGGTGTACTCGCTGTGCGGGTTGAGCATCCAGTAGTTGTCCTTGCCCCAGGGCCTGGAGGGGTCCCGCAGAACTTTGAGGAAGCAGTCGTTGAGTGACAGGTTGTGGCGCACCGAGTTCCTCCAGCCGGTGTAGCTGCCGCGGAAAAACGGGAACTTCTTCATCAGGTAGTCGTTGATCTCAGCCAGAGTGAGGCGGCCGCTGCTGGACTCCCGGATGGCCATGGCAATGAGGGCGATGTAGGAGTAAGGGGGTTTGGGTCTGCGGGTGTAGGGCTTCCCCTTGCTGCCGTCGCCGCTCTGCGCGACAGGTGCCGGGCTGTTGGCCACGCAGTCCCCGTCCGACCCCAGCTCGTCCCCGGATAGAGGAGACGGGACTCCCCCCTCTGCGTCCATGCACAACTCCAGCGGCTTCTGCGCGAAGTGGTGCGCAGAGAAAACTTCAAGTTTCATTTCTCCCAAATAGATGGATGATCTTCTCCCTTAAGCGTCTCCTCCGTTACAGTCTCGTGTGAGCTGAGCAGCAGAGCAGGTGTAAGAGTCCTGACAGCTGAAAAGTGTTTGTGTGTTGTAGAGGCTCGTCTGAAGCGCTGGAGGCACCCTGAGCCTCAGTCTGGAGCAGTAGAATACAGATCTGTCTCCGGAGACACGCTTGTCTTGCTATAATATAATGCCTCGGCTAGGGACGGCCCACAGGCGGGGTTTCATGGCCGAGCATTGAAGCGTTTGAGTGATTTAGTGTATGTATGTTTACAATTGGACGCTACTGTGCCACACCAGGGAAGATCTACTATCTACTATCTACTGTACATATTAACTATTGCCAACACAGTTTCCGAACAAAACACATTTCCTGAATTAGAATGTGTGCCTTATATCTATTCAATAAACATTTCCCCGCTAAACTATTAATCAACAATAACAGTTCTATTAGGTCCCTTTTTCTGTTCGGATTCAAGTCGCAGTGAAAATGCATTAAAGTGACTTCAAATGCATTTCTTGCAGTGTGTGATTTCATTTTTATTCATTTAACAGCTGCGATATAGTCAGTTAGACTTTAGGTTGTCCGGTAGAGAAAAAGGCACATTTTTGCGCACAACAGCAAAACCTTCGGGGAGTGCTAAAAATATGTAAACTAATCAGAAAGAAACACCAGACTGACAGAAGATAGATGAGCAGAATAAATGGAAATACAGACAAGGCTGTTCACTTCAACCTGTTACTCCCTCCACCAGCGCTCCGGTGGAACGGGGAAGTAACGCGGACGCACAAGTGAAATAAAAGAGATGTGTTTGGATGAGTTCCACTTAACGCGCAATGACTGATATGTAAGATCTCAGGTTAGATAACAGGGTTGAGGGTATTAAAAAAAAGATTGCTTGGGAGGTCATGTAAAGTTCAGAGGACCATCGCACCTGCATGCAAAAAACCCCATCAGAACAACAGAAGCCTGAAAACAGACAAATCACTCTGCGTCAAAACCGGTGATGCAAATAAGTAGAGAGAGAGGGAGGCAGTGTCTGTCTCTCAAAACAGTAGTGAATATCTCACTGCTAAATGTAAATGTTGATCCCAATGACCCTAACAATAACTTTATTGTTTTATTTGCTGGAAGTACAGTCAGTTTTCTGGACTTAAAGTTAGTTTAACCCATATTTTGGATACAGCTTAGTTCTTTCTAAGTCTGTTTTTTGCTTCTTGATAAAACGTCCTCATAGTCCATTTTTTAATATGTGGAAACAGTGGCATTGATTATTGTACAAATAAGTACACCAGGTCATACCAATGGCACATGAGTTTAGGTCAGTCCAAACCTTATACTGTTTAAATCCCAGGGCCGGAAGAAGATGTTCTGTGGTCCTAATCAGAATTCCTCATTATTGCAGGGAGGCTGGTGGTTATTTTCATGTTGACTGAGGCTGTAGGTCAGCTCACATTTAGGCTTCTGCTTGTCCCTTCTGGCTTGTTGTGCAGTAAGTAACCAAGATGCTAAAGATCACCAGTAATAGAGAGCTCTTCCAACTACAGAGTTACCTGTTTATCAGATACCACTGCCTATAACTGCCCTGAAATAAATTACCGGTATATGAATGAATTATATTTCCAAATGTTTCATACTGTAACATTACTCATTACAATTCATATCAAAGGCTTAAAAATGAGAACTAATGAAGTAAATCTGCAAATTTTAAGTGTTTAGATCATTACCAGCCGCGACAACATCACAATATCTGGTACTGTTTTCACCACTTGAGTTTGTGTATGTGTGTTATCATGACACAGTGTGGTTCTGGTGACACCAACTGCAGTGTGAACTACAACAGAGGCCCCTTTGAGTATTTTTGCCAGGTGTTTATATTTGTCTATCTGTCTGTCTGTCTGTGGACAGATTTTGTCAATATGATCGTGTTACAACTGTGCACGAAGTCACAAAACTTTACAGGTGTGAAGCTGAGATCAAAATGAAGGCCGAGTTCAAAGATGGCTGTGGTCCAAGAATGCCAGAAACTGGGAAGGGGCCATGGACCCCCTGACTTTATGTCTCTGGCTGACATTCACTTTAAAATTACAGATTGCTGTATGGCGACTGGAAGGATCCAATGGCAAGATATGGGTTCTAGTTTGCATTGTTGGCGCCTCCTGGCAGAAGTATCAGACACACAAACAGCAGCATTTGGTATTGCATAATTGCAATTCATGAAATCCAGACAGAGATTTCATCAAATGAAGTTGTGGCTTTTAAGTGTTAAGAATTGAAACTGAATAAAGCTTTCTGCAACTGGTTGGCTAGTAAGTAATAATATCATACAGTGCATGAATGTCATTAATGTGATATTACGTAAGGTGACACAAGTTAGCTGAAAAGGTATTTAAAATATAAGTGACTTTATATTCTTGCAAGGTCTAAAAAGGAACATAACCTTGTACATTTATAAAATAAAATAAAATAAATTTGTTAAATCAGTTATGACAAACAGAAATGCACAGAAGATCTTCTGTGGGACGCCCCCTACTTGTAGCTTTTTATTTTGGCAGCCAAAAGAGCAGCAAATAGAAAGTTACAGTGTTTAAAGCAGAACGTCCACCAGGATCTGACATTACCTCTAAAGAAACAACGGTTGTTGGCGAAGAAGTTGTTGGATAAAGAAAGGGACAGAACTGTAACATTGGCCTTGCATTTCCAAGGTGGAGAGCACTGCGAGAGCTAAAGGGGCTACAATTTGACTGGGAGCTAGCTCTTCTTCTTCTAGACAGGTACAACGTAATGTCAAATGTCTGTTTTAATTAGTGTTACAGTCACGTTAGGCACATGTCGCTATATGTCGATTCAATTAAATTTAATGTTACAATCATAGCATGGGTTAATGTCTGGAGCCTGAGTTATTAGCGGCTCGGTCCCAGCAATGGGTCAGGCGTTATGGTTGTGTTAGGTGAGTAGCCCGGCAGCTCAGCTAACATTTGCAGTTAGCATTGTAAAATGTAGCCAGGCTAAAACATCGTTCTCACTCACAGAGAAGAGGAGGAACGTTAGCGTTAGCTCCCGGTGTTAGCAGAGGTAGAGGGAGGTGTGGCTCATGACACACTTTGTTTTGGTCTACAGGCAGTGCACAACAGCAAACCTAGCAGTAAAACGATTTCGCTTTTTGCCCCTTTAAGAATATATGGAGGAGAATTCAGCACCATCAGTCTTTTCAAACTGTGTGCATCGTTGCGACACAGGTTTGGCACCCTAACAGTTTTGACCCTGACCAATTAATATATGACCCATAAATCAGTGCCACGTCACATTCGTCTGCAGATGTTTCGTCAAGCAATAGTTGATAAGCTATTATTTGTAGGGAGTGTAGCCTCCCTAACAGGTTTTAAGTAAACTGACGTCCCTGACACCTGTAAACCAAATGTCTGTTTGTCCCACTTACTCTTCTCCTGTCAACAGCTTTCAGCCAGTTGACTGTGCAGAGAGAGGCTGGAGAGTTAACAAGAGTTATGAGCTTGGCCTCAGGCCAGTAATAATCATTAAACTGTCTTCTCAGGCACTCCTCCTGTCGTAGCTGCTTGGACTTCTGGGACCTGAACGACTTACTGTAACTCTGTACACTCACATATTCATGTGTGCGCACCAACGCAGAAAAGATTTACAGAAACCCTGTAATGAATTTTGGGAATAATGTAAAACAAAAACCACATGAAAGCCCCCTGTAGGAATAAAGAATTTCACCATGATGCCATAGGATATAAGATAAGGTCACTGTAAACTACCAGTCTGTTCCTCACAGCACTGAGATATGAATCTATGTTTGGCATCCTGAGCGGTTTCTCTGTCTACATGTTTAAATTTTATCACCCAATTATCACCTTGGGTGTACATGACAGACATGATTAAAGATCTCATAGCATGCAGAGCTGTTTGATGTGTGTGTGAGTGTGTGAAAGCAACAGAATCTGGAGGTTAAGACAATCATTTACATGTACATGTAATCTAAGTCTGTGTCTGGTTTTTTTCTGTCCTGTTAATGAAAGCCCTGATGGCAGCTCCAAAGTTAATCTGTTTGTCATTGCTGTTCATCTTAAATACTGGAGTAGAAATGGAACAGATATGTATACTTGACTGTAATGAGTTTCGTTATCTATAAAACAGGCAATTTACCATGATTTGCTGTAAATTTGCAGCAACTTATCAATGGGTTAATTTAGTACTTCGTCCCTCTGTTAGCATGCAAATGCATGTATGCATGTCTGAAGCAACAAACCTAAGGCGGAAAAGTTGTGGAATTTGACATCAAAGTTCATTTTTGATCTTAAAAATAGTGACTTACAAAACTTAAGGTTCACATACTTGCTTTTTCAACCGCATGGTCTTCATCAGGAGATGAACTTTGCTTAGTTGTCATGGAGGTAGATCTGTTTACAGTAGTTGTTAAAGGTGCCATGAGGAAATCATACTGGCATATTGGACAAAGCTTGTAGTTCGACCTTGACTTGGGAATGTTTTGTCAAAAATGTAAAATTTTATATGGCAATATGAAAGCAGTTTGAATATATCCATAAAGTAGATGCTTTTCTTATAACAGGGGTGTCTTAGGGTGCTGATGATTACAGGAACCCAGGTCTGGTCAGGGGTCTGGGAGCATTTCGGGGACTGTAGATATAATAATGTTTCAGTGTGGACTTCTGTCGGGGGGGCAAATATGCCTGCATTCATTTCACCTCACAACAAAAAATCCACTTCTTAGCCCTAATTTTTTAACAAGTCTTCATATCAGGGCATTCCAAAATAAGCCATTAGTTTTTTGGAGGTAATGAGTCTAAGCTGGTTAACCACTTTGGGTCTCGGACATGTTTTGCCTTCCAAACTCAAGGATCATAGGTGCATCATCTGAAGTAGTGTCAGTTGCAATGGGAAAAAGGATGTTGGAAAAACCAAAGGTCGTCAGACATCCTCTAATCAAATTTAGACTTTGGAAACTGCTTCCGTCTCTCACCGGGACACTGCTGCAGCAGCTGGAGAGTTGAAACCAAAATGTTTTTGTTGAAACTCAGGAGGCCAACCACTGTGAGCCTAAAACCAGAGCTGAGGAACACAGCGGCATGTGTGCTATCATTATCACCGCCACTGTACAACACTCTGACGAGGCACAAAGAGAATTTTACACCGCCAGGCTGGTGGTAGGTGTGCCTGTGTGTATTTTTCTTCTTTGCAGAGGTGTGATGAGGCTGTATTTGATTTCAGGTGCTCTGCCAAGACGGCTACACACACCTGTGCTGAAGTGATTCAGTGTGAAAGGCAGCACACCTGTTTTCAGTTTTAATCTTCCACATGGCAATTTGAAATCAGAAGTGGAAAGACAATTTCCCCACAGGGATCAATAAAGTATCATGTTATCATTCCTCTCCGGATATCTGGGCTTATTTCAGAACATAGCAGCATTTGAGAAGGTCAGGATCATCTTTTACCTTTAGGTTCTGATAGAAAATGATATATGTAATGCAGGAAAATTGCTTTAATTGCAAGGTCATTGAGGTCAGAAGAGTCAAATCTGCTCTATTGTAACACTAGAGAAACACATCACACTTATATAACCTTTTGACATGTCTCTAAAATTGGCACCTTGTTGTTTTAGCTCACCTATTGAGACTTAAAGTGTCTCCTTTAAGCAAGAAATCTCTTTTAAGTGCTGACATGAGTGGAATTCCAGTCATGTAAATTCATTGGGTGAATCCCATGCAGCTCCAAAAATAGCCCCACCTCTGCGGCGGTCTGCGCTCACACGCTAACCCTTGTCTGCATGTCTGTGGATGACTTCTTACCTGTATCTCATCTTTGTTTTCTTTCTTCTCTGTGAGTGAAGGGTGTCCAGCCCCCATGTCTTTGTATAAACAAAGTACGGGCTGTGGGTGTGCAGGGCAGGGAGGAACGGCAACAAGAAGCGCTGCGTAGCTGAGATTCCCAAGATTCCCTGCAGCAGATTTAGACTCTGACACAGGCCGCTGATAGTCGACATGCTTCATTTGGGCGCACAGGTAGGTATGGAAATGTGTGTACTTCACAGCCAACCCTAAAAATCAGACATTCCACATCAATTCCACTCATTCCTGCACTCAGCACAGTAGGCACCAGTACAGGGTTTTGTGTATGGGGGTGTATGTTTGTCTGCAGCTGTGCGTCTGCTCAGGTGTGGGTGTGAAAGTGTGTGAGGTTGCGCATGTGCTTCGGGTAAATAGAAGAGTAAGACGCATACATTCCATCTAGTTTATTCTTCGAACAATGATTACTGTAATTACCCAACAATGCGGCCCTCTAAACGTTTGCTGCCTGCTTTGTTGCGCTTCTGTAGAATCATACCTTTGTGTTTTGGAAGATAAATGGTGGGGGGGCGACTAGTCCATGTAATCAGAGGCACACCTGAATACTTAACAGTGACAAACAGAAAGTTCTCACGAAGCTGTTTTGATAAAGCAAGAACTTTCCGTATTAAGAGCACATATAAGCAACTGCATGAAGCAGACACCTGATACACACACACAGACATTATTACAGTACATACAGTGCCTCACAGAGTTTTCATAAGCATGGTTTGATGAGCATACATCTCTGCTGCTTCTGTGTCAGCGATTAATAAATGAAATCTGATCAAATGAAGCAGCACATCCTGCAGTCAGTTGGCAACCACATGTTGCTATTTTGGGTTCTCCTGCATTCTTACCTGAGGTGCTCACACCCTGCCAGACCAACTGAGAGAAAAAAAATAGATACATAAAAATAAACGGAGCCAACAAGGGTATAATTAAAGTAATTAAGGAAAGAGGTGAAGTACAGGTGAAGTGCAGGTGAAAGGCAGCCTGGCACTGCCAGGATCTAAATCACATGCAAAGGTAGTGATGTCATTCTGGGTCCCCCTTGTATCTTATTGCATTGATACACGCAATACATTTTTACATTTTTAACCAGTAGCGTGCAAAGAGTTTTTTTTTCATTACTTGAACCAGGACATGTCTACACTAACTGAAAACTCCAGCGCTCACCTTTTGATCTAATGTCAAACCAGAGGGGGTAAAGTGGGGTCCTCTAAGGGCTCCTTTATGCTCAGTGTAGACATGGAGACAGACAGAGCCTTCTGTTCATACTCTGCATTCATCTCGTCTGAATTCGTGCAAGTTTTCCAAAAGCTTACGAATACAGACAAAATGGAGCAGTATCACTGGAGATCGTGGAAACAGTGTAGCATAGTTCAGGTGAGATACGTCCATAGTTACAACTAAGGAATTTAAATAATGGTAGAACAGAACGAATCGGTAATATAGCGAAAAGAATTCTCCTTCCACATCGAGATGTATTTATTGACCTCAAAGACCACCGTTGTCTATAACGCTGCCTCTCCTCCAAGTTTGCCTATGGTCAGTCAAAAGGGTCCTGACGTAAACCCCAATCCCTTTGATTAGTCAAAGTGCCGCTGTGCTTAGCTTAAGTGCAGCTCTGATTGGCTCAAGTGCACCTCTGGTCAGCAAAAGAGCTTCTCTGGTCCCTAAGTGACCTTTTCAAACCCATGTTTACTTCTGGTTAAACCTAATGCCCCTCTAGTTGACTAAAGTGGTTTGCTAAAGAGCCACTCCTTCTAACCAAGTGACCCTCTGGTCCCCAAGCAGCTCTGCTGCTGCAGGCACGCGCATAAAATACTGTGCGAAGGGCACCAATACTGGAGGACACAGAACAGCCCAGTATGATCATCATCAATCAGTCACAATCTTATATTATTCATTAACTCTTCCAGTTAAGACCATTTCAGATACAATGTGGTCTAAGCTGTGTTGCCATTGGGTTCAGTGAACAACAAGGCAGTTGCACTTGTGGCCCTGTGCCCACATGCCCATTTAGTCTGTTCATGAACCCCCTTGCTCCTCAAGTGACCCCCTACCTAGTGCCCTCTGTTAAGACAACGTTCCCCTCAGGTCAGCCCAAAGTACTCTGGTGGGCTCATTTGCCACTGTGGTACATGACCTTAAACATGAATCCTAACCTAAGTGGAAGAGGTCGTTACACCACTTCTTCTAAGCATTTTCCCAACCCTGCATGCCTTTTTTCAAAAACCTGTGATCAGATGGTGGTCTGCAATCTACAGAAACCCATAACACCAACAAGGGAAAGCAGACTTGAGTAGACCTCTTAATCCTGCCTGTAAAACGTTACTGTTAGTGCGTGTCTGTCAATGAACCCCTGCCATGCGGGCAACACAGGTTTTATACCTACCCTATCTGCCGCTATCGTCCAATTCAGCTCTTCACACGCTAGAGTCCCCTCGCATGCCGAGCTGGGAGGCGTGGAGGGAGTGTAGGGGTGGGAGGGCGAGGGGGTGGATAAAGAAGAAAAAGGAGCAATGATTGATCTTTGCCATAGACACCTTGCTTTATCGCTGCAGCTGATAGGACCTACCTCCATTCAGCAGTGCTGTAGGCTGTTTTTGTGTAAGCATAAACACAGAGCCAAATCAGTACCTGCGCTGCACTGTTTACCTGGCAGCCGTTCAGCCCTTTTCTGTCTAAACTTGAAATAGGATCCAAACACTCTACTCACGCATAGTGGTTTGCACGAGATGCTTCGCCTGCCTCTCAACCTACCGCGGGGCTTCGTAGCGCTATTTTTGCACCATATGAACCTTAACCGCCCCTCTTATTTCTTTTGATTGAGAGGTGGAACATCTAGCTCGGGGGCTTTAACTGCAAACATAGCACTGATTTTGAGCAGTTACCAAGGAGTCATACCACAGACAATCCCAACAAACACCTCGCTGATTGACAACATTAGTGTGTGGGTTATATTTAGATCCCCTTTTTCTCACCAGTATTTACTATCACAATTAACCATTTAAAAAGGACTGTATCCTGGACTCTTTTTTTTTTTAAAATAGCTTGTTTAATATAATATAACCTTTTCTAGGTCATTCAGCACATTGCAGAATACTTGAGTATGAATGCTGCATTAAGTTGTACTTTTTAACATTTTCACCATAAGGGCCATTAATTTAGGCCTACATTTTCATCTAAATACAAATTTCTTCAAAATTTTTGAAGGGGTTTTCTAAACATTCCTAGCATTTATGAGAAAATGCAGATGTTTTGTTTTCATTTAAAAAGCCTGCGCTTTATTCAAACTTACATTGTGGTGAACAAAGAGAAAAGAGAATATGTTACGTAGCCTGAGATACTTAAGTAGTACAGCACTTTAAAGGACTGCTCCACTGAAGTTCACTTCTCATAGAGATTACATTATTATTCAACCTGTGAAAATAGATGTACTATAATGTAAACCCTGATTGTTTCATCGAGGGGCTAATGAAGGAGGCTATGAAGTTGCAAAATGGGAAATTTAGGATCCAATGTTTTGGGGGTTTAAAATATATTAAAGACTAAAAGCTGAGATAGCTCTGCCTCTGCTGCTTTAATTTTCTTATCGCAGTGTGTTACTAAATCACTGGAGTGACCCTTTAATTTTTCCTAGACTCAGATTTGAACCCTTAGCAAGGCTTTGATTAGCACTAAATCAGATGCGACTTGGTGTAGTGGATATCTTTGCTTGTAGAAAGCACACACACAGAAAATGAGTCAGAGAAACTAAGTGAGATGGGTCATCTATAACGCTGGCACATCAGTCATTTCAACACTTTAGTCACTGGATCAATGGTGCTTTCCCATTCCTTAGTGTGGCTCGAGGGTTTACTTATATACTTAGAGTGTTTCTTCAATTTACTCAAACTTCTCTGGTCTACAGCCCATTTTAGAGGCTGATTAAGTTTCATGACATCAGCCAGTTATGCAGGTGTCAGATTGTTATGTGAATTTTATGAAATAGTGTGATATTTTACTTCTACATTCAGAGAGAAAGCTCCACATAGACTGTAAATAGATGATAGATTTCAAACCAAATCATAAATACAAACATATTAAATGAATTAAATTAAATTAAATGTCGGTCTTGAAATCTACCTCATTTGTGTCTGTCTGACCCCTTTGTGGGTTCTGACCATACTGACTTTAAAAATAGAGAAACTCTAGACCAACCACCCTCCCAACTCAAATATAATTTTTTTGATCTCTGTAGACTTTACATGGCTCACTGCAGGGGTAATTGGAAACCTGGGCTCCTGAGCAGATGCTACTGTTTGTAGTAAGTGCTATTAGATATTGATCCAGTGATAATTCGTAAATTATTATCATTAAGAATCGGAAGTTTGATTGGAAAAAAAAGGCCTAATCTCCTCCAGCTGGCCGTGGGGTTATAATGTCTCCTGCCTCTGCTCCTGCATTGATCCACCGGAGCAAACAGCAGCTGCTTTGCTGCACAGCAGACTCATATAAGATAAAATGAAATGTAAGACAATAGAACATGTCTGACAGTGTTGCCTAATAGACAGTCTTCAACATATCTTAAACATTATGTGATAAAATAATTAAGGTCAAAGGAACACAGGACCCTTCTGGATAATGTAACGACCCTACAGATTTAGGCTGGGATTCACGCGATAGACGGGCTTCAACTGTGAGTCACATAACACTGACAAATGAATGGGTCTTCCGGAACCAAGGTGGCCAAAACTCTATTGTTACCCAATTCAAAAGTATTACTCTTTTATGTATTTAAAGTACAATGTTTTGTGTGTTTCACTTTTAATGATGATGGAGCAGAGCAATATCAGGCTGTGGATTACCCGACTATACTTGCATTGTTGCTTAAATATGGTTTCATAGGGCCATTTGTTGATAAGAATAAGAAAGATAAAATAACACCAGGCTTATGCGTCCAATAAAACCTTAACATCAGCTATGATGAACACCACCCATACTTCACCTGCTAATGTTTAGCTGTTTGAGACCATATACTAGCCTATATAACATAATGGATGTAGCCACTGTGATGTCATCCACTGGTTTGTGGACTCGTGTTTTTAAGCCTGAAGTTTGGTATTTCGGTTCACTATCTTGGACTTTTAGTGCCAGGAGTGACTATATTTAGTTAAGAGGACGAAGACAAGCCTAACGCTAGCCACTAGCTGCGGTGCATTTACAGCTATTGTCAAATAGGCTAATGCTAATGCCAGTTTTTGCTTGTGGAAAACAGGCCTAAAACCATTAAAACAAAATGTACTGAACAGAAACACTAAATATCCAACTCCTTAGACAGTATAGTTCCTTTTTATTATAACCAAATGCTGAACAAGACTGTTTTAGGCGAGCAAAACATCACAATTAACTTTCATGAAGTGAAAACACACTAACATAGCAACAGCTACTGCTACACTAATGATCTGTAATTCTGGGGTTATATGGTTACGTTCTGAAACCAGTGTTGTAGGTCATGGTAGCGACATGTCTGTGGATGGAACCCTCCTGTTACTCAAAGCAGCCATACTCATAATTATTCATGATTTAAGCCTTAATAAAACTTAAATGGGTGAGTTGTATGAAAATTCATCCCCCTGAACAGTTGTCATGAAGGGGGAAATTAACTATCAAGACCAAACCTGTTTTTTGTACCAGGTGTAAACTTTAAGCATTTTAACATGGGGGATTGATCTGCTCTTGGATTTGGCCTCGTATGGCCATGGAAGGAACTGCAGTTTTTGGCACTTGTGTGTTGGCTCCATTTTTCAGACCCAGAGGTTGCTGCTTGTTTGAGACCAAGCTTTTAGTGTGATTTTTGGCCCAATCCCCAACCCTCCTGTTTGATTTGGAAATAGATCCGTCCTTTCAATGTATGAGCCTTAAGATTCGTTAACTCCCCCTGCATACCAGAGAAACAGGTTTGGCCATTGGGACAGCCAGGTGGATGAAGGGGAGGAAAAAAAAATTTAGAGGCAAAAAACTGCAACACCTGCTTGATGACTAGGATGAGCGGTCATGGATAAGTGGCATGATAGTGGTGGAAATACGGGATTATAAAGCAGCAGTGTGATTGCATCCCAAACCCTTTCAGTCAAATGACCTTCAGCTGTGCCACACTGAGTCTCTCTCTGGGAGAAACTGGTGGTTCCAGAGCTGAAACGAGGGCATTAACAGTTCAATGATGGGTTAGAGGACATATGAATAGAATCATCTGTCAGTGAATGGTGTGCTCCTTTGCTACACTTAAGTTCTATGATGTCCAATTATGCTAAAAAAGAAGAAAACCATAATCGCTGCTCCATTTGGTTTGTTCATGTCAGGAGATGTGTCGCTGCCACACCACTCTAATTGAACTTTCTCTGAAAGGCGTTGTGAGAAAACAGGCGGTAACTATTTATACAGCTACACACCTGACCAGGCATCTATCCAAACAAAAGGTCTTGAACCCAGCCCTTGCGTGCCTATCCAACCCAGACATCTGATTAATTATAGTGTGGCCGTTAAGGTGAAGAAAAACTAGCTGATGAAAAGTCATCGAGTCTGCAGGCTCAACCTGCCCCAACAGCATCATGCGTGTTAGCCTGTAAAACTCTCCGTCACGCCCCCCCTCCCCCCACGTGTTTCCTCCCACACGCCCCCCCCCTTTGCCTCCCTCCTCTGCTCCGGGCCCATTCGTGCAGACGAGGTAAAACATCTCCCTCGCTGTGTCAGAGCCCCGCAGGTGGGCCCCGCGTGCTCAGGTAGATAATATCACTGTTACTATAGACTGTGTTTGGGTTAGCTCAAAAACACTTTTCACGGCAGGGGCAAAACAAAGTGCTGTGTAGTGCGTGATAACAGCGGGAGCTGCTCCCTACAAATTAACCTGTGGAAACACTTTGTCCTCGCACGAAACACACACACGTAATACCTGCTCCTCCTTTTTTTTTTTTTTTTTTTTTAACATGAGTTTACATGATGTTCCTCTGGGAGCATGGAAAATTTTTTATAAGATTTCTAGAGATTTAGGGAATGTCTCTTATATGTAATCCACCAAAGGAATAATGTTAATCCAAAACATTGAAATAAGCCTTTAATGTTGTGGTGGTTATGTTATAGGACTGAGCTGCCTTGTGTCCAGATTGAAAGCATTGGACTGATTGGAGAAGTCACTCTGTTTCTAATCTGCATAGTGCTTGTGCAGGAGACTTTATAAATTGACTTTCTTTAAACAAAAGAGGCATGAATAGCTCGAATGTGCTCAGGGCCAGAAGCTGGGATGGCTTCCATAAACAGATCACCCAGGTGGTCCATGTGTGAGAGAGGGAATAGAGCGCTGGTTGAGAGGCCTGCTGCTGCAATCACAAACCTGGATCTTCTTATTTCAGGAGCTCCCTCTGTCTCTTAGTAAAGTCTGAACTTCTACTGATGCCATGAGGATCTGATTCATAGTATTTACAGCTGTCTGGCACCAAATGATTCTACTTGCACAAAGGAATTAAAGAAGACTGACTTTACTCTCTGGGACGCAGCACAGGATTTTAGTAGCTGAGAGATCAACTTTCAACTCTGACTTGTGGACTTTTTCAAGGCCAGGAGACACAATGAGCAGCTGTGGGTGTTTTTCAAAGGATCATAAGTATTTAACTTGCAGTAGAAAGGGAACTGTTTCACAGCACACTGTTTGTGATTGTAGACCAATGAATTTATCACCTCAGTATCTCAACATCTGTGGTGTTGGTGGATAGAGAGAACCTTATCTATATAAAAACCTCAAACCTCTAAGAACCATACATTTGTATGTGCTTATAAATTCTGTCTATTGATTCCTTTACATGTCTCATGATGCATAGACAATGTTCTCTTTTTGTCCTGCAGCCAGACCTCAGAGTACATAGAGGCTGCCTTACACTCACGCAGGGGGACATTTTGTTGCAGACACTATTCAAAAACTGTTCTTGTCTTCTTTGCATAATAAAATCTGAAACGATTAATATTATAAAATTTAACTAAAAGATTCTATAATTTAATATTAATCAAAGATAAGTCAGTAAGAGAATGCACCTTTAATAGATGTATAAATACAGCATTACATCTGAAGTGTCCGGTCTCTGTCAGTGTGAAGTTGATTAGAAATCTATGTTATTACCAGTTGTCATTACCAACAACATCACAATGGCTAGTGTTGTTTTCACCTCTTGAGTCTGTGTGTGTGTCATCATGGCAAAATGTGGTGTGTGGTGTGCAGAAAGTCTGTCGCTGAAGATTATAAATATGCAAACTTTAGTCTTAATGAGGTGTAAATGGGTGAGTTACATAAAAATTTACCTTGCACAGTTGTTGTGAAGGGCGAAATTAGCTATAGAGACCAAAAAGAGTTTTTTTATGCAAGGCTGTAAAAATGTTTGTTTCTGCTGTAAAATTGGACGTTTTAACATTCCTGGCTTTAGGAGCCAGCCTCAAGTGGCCACTCAAAGAACTGGAGTTTTTGGCGCTTTAGAGTGGGCTTAATTTTTCAGCCTCGGAGGTTGCGGCTTGGTTTTAAGTCCCTGAGCTCTGTATTGCAGCTGGAGTGAACTCACCACAAGATGGTCTCCAGTTGCACCCTGTTGCCAAACGTAAATACCTATGCAAAGAATGTAATTTTTAAGTCAGGCTTAAGATTCAACAAACAAATCAGCACTGTTAGCCTTTCTAGATTTTTAATACATCTTAGGTCTTCATCAGAGTCATTCCTCTAGAGGCCATAACTTATGCTTTTATCTCAAAATCAAGTTGTCTCCACCTTTTAACTGTGTTTCTTCGCTAATGTCATTGTGAGTATATTACCCATATTCTGTCTTTATTATCCAACATTTCCTCAAAATGCCTTTGTATCACTGTAATTATTCTGTCCATTACTTTCATTTGAATCATCATAATTTAGTTTTCACTGTTACTTTACAGACAGACTGAATAGTTTTAAACATGCTCTATAAATAAATGGATTTGACCTGACTTGCAAAAATAGGAGTGTCAGTGTCTAAGACAACCCAAAACACAGCCACCTTCCAGTTTGATCCACACCCAAATCCAATCATATGATTGTAACTGCAAACAGAAAAGGCAAAATGAAGATCATAGGTTTGAAATTTTTGGTCTCAAATGGCATGTTTGTCAAAGTCTGCATAATCTAGTATTTCTTAAAAGCTCATTCCTCATGTGCCTGACTATAACTGCAGGACTCTGGTCCTATGTTTGTTTATACTTTATAGTTTATATTGTGAGCTGTTCCAGCCAGACGCAGGCCTTGCAGCACAGGGCCACGCCATAACGGCTCAACATTTGCTAGATGGAAAAACACATTCCTCACACCTACACACACACACGTCACATGACGAGTGTATTCCTCATCTTCAAGACAGGTGAGGGATCACACCAACAATACCAGACACCAGTCTGCTTTATGCAATGTTTAGATAGGATTTTACATAACTAGCATGTTTTTTGTGGCCTCTCTTATCTCAGGTCAAGCATTTTTCATGAATGACATTGACCTGGGGTGCTGCTGTCCCATCACCTGGTGTAAACGCAGCCCCTATCTTGTATCTTATCATATTGACCCGAGTTATTGTGAGGGGGTTGGTGTGCACACTGATGGTTTATGTACAGTGTACGTGACAGATTATTTGTCACATGTAGCCTGGTCATTCACTCAGCGTGTCCAAACATACTTGTGCCATTAGCTGCTCGTCGTGTTTGTCTGTAAAAAGGATTAGTATGAAATATGAGGAAACACAGTGACTGACAGTATGTGACTCTGGGGGTAACCCAGCTCGTGTTTCACAATGCTTAATAGTGTCAGGTAATAGCTGTGAGTCATTGTTGAGAGAATGCCATCGCGTGTGTGTTGAGCAGTTGAGGTTAGGCTTGTGTGTGTGAGTGTGTAGGCGCTATTAAAAAACTGGTTCTTCTGAAATGTTGTTTTGACAGATATCAATAGCGCAGGGATCACCAGATACAGGGGGTTCCCTCCACGGTCACAAACAAAGCTCAGTTTGATTTCCTGACTTTTATTTAGTCTTTGGTTTGATATTTAGGCTTAGCCTGTAATGCTGCACTGATGAATCAGGCTGACATTACTCATATGGGTTTGGATAAAAGGTAAGGACATGTTTGTCTGTGGCTTAAGTGCTGCAGAAGTTTCTGTTATTGTTTTTGTACTACAAGCTCGCTTTCTGACTGCAGCTCTAAAAATATCATAAAGTACATAATTATGGTTTTAACCTAAAGCCCCTCCTCCACTCCCTACTATTCTGTGCTGATTTATGGTGTGTGTGTGTGTGTATGCGTGTGTTTGCCAGGTGATTTACGGCATGGTAATACGTCTGCCAGATTTTGCGCAGCCTGTGATGTCAGAAAGAATTGATTTGATTGCACACCAAAATCAACAGCTTTATATTACTATGGAAACTTTGTCTGATGGCATGAAGTCCTGGCCCTCAACAACAGTCATGAGTTTATTTATAGCGCTGCTGTTGTGTTAGCATGCAAGGTGTGGCACTGAGGATAAATTGTCATCAGAATTCCTCGGAACGCCTCAGGCCATGTTGGCGGTAAATTAGTCAACAGAACTTCAGAGTAAACACATTTAAACAGGGACTCCCTAAAAACTTGGTATTGTTTGGGGCGGTGCCTTACGTCCTGTGTCACACCATGTTGTGTGCCTGATGTATGTTTTTCGACAGCTCACATCAGGTTGTTTCGTCACTTTTGGGATAGGCTAGCAAAACCAAAGCCTAAAAAGTTGTTTATTAATCTAAGTTTATCTAATCTAAGTTTATTTACCTTAACCCCAAGCTTAAACTTACTGGAGACCTCACACCTAATTGTAACTTCAGAGATTTTTTTTCCTTGCAATCACTGATTTACGAAGATACATTTAGATTTTTGCTCCTGGTAACTGCAGCATCTCATTTTTTTTTTTTCAAACCAAAATGATGCAGGATTTTTGTTTTGCCTTCTTACAAAGGTGCACGTAGGATACCAATTATAGTATGAATATGCACTCAGAGCACGGGTTTAGATGGTCACAGAGCTCGCAGAAGTGTGCACTGCTGCATCCTGCAAAAGCACACTCATTTGGGCAAAATACGAAGTTTTTTTGAAGTCCCCATTTAAACAAAACAAAGAGTCTTTTCCGCCATGCTAGCAGCTCTTTGACAGTAGCCGTATTAACATGCAGATGCCTCTGTTATCCCATACTCGTCTCCCTTTGATCAGAGATTGCTGAATGTGATATCAAATTACAAATTTCACTTGAAAAGAAAACTTGTTAAATGTTACTGTGGCTCAAATATTTTTCTTGGAGCCATGTACTTTACCAGCGACCAGAAACAGAGATGTAACAGCAATCTTATCACATTTCTCCTTCTCACCTCCTCTGCACACTCAGTAGAGCAGCTCCACCAGCGGCTGGCTGCTGCCTATCAGCCCCCTCATCACCGCTCTGTTTCTGCTGCGGTCAGATTATCATGCATGCGACAATAACGTGCCAGCGTATGCGGGCATTTTCTGTCAGTTCAGAGTGTTGGCACGCTCAGTGAGGTATGTGATGTCACAGAGGCGGGGCTGTAGATCTGATCTGACTGTGCCAAACGACAGTAGAACACTGTGTAGCATAGCACAACAACAACACGGCCCACAAAATAATCAATCAGATAGTGTCACTAAGCTTTAAAGAAGCTGTTTTCTACATCGTGTGTCTTTTAAGAGCACATCAAACTCCCTGAGAGGTCTTAACACTTCAAAGAAAAGAGGAAACAAGATTTTTGTTCTTTTGATCTTCAAATTAAGTTTTGCATGACAAAAACATCAAGTGGAGATTCTGCTCTTTCTTTGCCTTTTCATGTTTTGAACTAACAACTGAAACAAGAGTACTACTGATTTTTAGGTGCTTATGTGGAGTGCATTTCTAGAATGACTAGATACTAAACACATGCTTGCATATCTAATCTTAACATGGCCAAAGTTTAATGAGGTAAATGTATGTAAAAGTAATCCATGTGAGCAAAAACCTCAGGCTTCAGACCATTCTGAGTTCTGTTTCCAACGTGTTTTTTTTCTACTTTTGAGACAAGCTGATGTCAGCTTATCACATATTTCTTTTGGTCATCTGCTTCAGGCACACCACTGCAAAATTTTACATTACATACATGGCTACATGTAGCTGCATGCTAACATCAGGGAAACATTTAATCTTGGTTACAGGTATTAATTTCTCCCCAATTTCAGATGATAATCCTGCTGGAACATGTCCGGTTGTGAAGATTTTGGTTAGAGACCATTAATAAAGCGAGACAGCCCACTTTAGATTCATTTCCTGTATCTGTGTCACATAGGTTTTGCCACTGCCCCACCCCACAGTTTTCACAAGTCACATATCTTCCGAACATTCTGACACTAAAATGGCATTTTTTGGAAAACAAATCAGGACCTGTCTCTGTCTCAACAACTCACTGTCACAAGATCTGGCAGCACAGAATCTCTTCTCTCTGTTGGTGCTGAACTGGTGGTCCAGGTTCACTGCAGTTGTCACTGACATTGCTTTCCAACCAAATAACCAGAAATTTAAATAGACTTATCTGTGAAACGATGAATTAAAAGTTAAAACCAAATTAAAACTTGTGTTTCTTTGCTAATAATACTATTATTGTTGTTGTTTAATAGTTTTTGGAAGGGGAAAAGGGAATGCTATTAGATTGATATGATCTTGCACTGGCTTCATATCAGATATTAAGCTAGCAGATAAAAATGAGCAGCAAAATAAGGAGCAAACATTCGATTTCTACTGTATATAATGTTGTACTATTTTGAACCTGCTTTCATGCAACCACCCAAGGGTTACTATACTTCCACACAAGGTCAGGGGATGAAGGGGAGAGGAAAACACGCCCACTTAGGAGAGGTAGTGTATACCATTTCATTCTATTGGTGCAGCTTGTAATGCTTTGTCATAGAGTGATTTGTGTTTGTACGGAAGCTTTTATAGCTGATTTTTTATGGTAGAAAGTGCTGCTATACTCTGTTGCAGTCATTCCCCAGCAGAGTACACTGCTACATGTAGCTACATGCTAACATCTGGGAAACATGTAATCTTAGTTGCTGATTTTTCCCAGTTTTGGGCTATATTCCTGCCGGTTTGAAGACTGAAGATTGTGAAGATTTTAGTTTAAGGGGGGACGTGCAAAAGTGAGCAATTTGAGAGCTTTTACGCTAACCTTGGTCAGCCACGTTTTAGCTTGACAAATGTCTCAATTTAACCAGAATTCAGCACATTTACCAAAAATTCTGCTTAAAATAGTCAAGGACATTATTCACTAATTGTTGCTATTTAGTAAATTATATACCGATATGTATATATATATATATATATATAGATATATATATATCTATATATATATATATATATACATATCTATATATATATATATATATTGCCATTTAATATCAGTGCACATAAATTTATACACAAATAGCTGCATCAACAATTTCCACAGTGGAACACCAAAAGTCAAGTCCATAGCATGAACCTTAATTTTAGATACATAAAAAAAGTATCACTAACCATTGTTAATGTATGTTATGTGACACTACAGTAGTCAGTAATGGTTCATAAGTGTCATGGAGTGTTTACAAGAAGACATTGTAACATGTATAACTGTTGATATCTGCAGTCTAATCAAGGAAGCAAAAAACACAAAAGATGAGCTAAGTGGTACAGCAGGATGGACTGAGACCTCACAGCATGCTGCCACTATCTCATCATCCTTTGGCACTTTAAAATAGCTTAACTTTATTTTTGTAGTTGACCAATGTTTCCATGTCAAGTGTTAATGTTGGTGTTAGTTTACTTTCTCTGGACAAACATGAGCTAATGGACGCTGTGCAAGACAAAAACCTAGGTGAAGGAATGTGCATTTGAAAGTGCACTAAAAAAGCAAACAACTTCCAATGTCATCTGTGAAACAAACATAAATATGTTACAGTCATTTTCTGTCAAGTAAGAAACACATTCTTTGCACAGCACACAGGTGCGTGACAATTTCTTACACTTGATTAAATGAGCTGTGCTCCCGGATCAGATAAGCCTTATCAGATCTGTGCTCAAGTCGTTCTGTATAAACATCCAAGATAATCTGTGCGTGTGCTTGCGTGTGACTGTGGGCACACACACACACACACACACACACACACACACACACACACACACACACACACACACACACTCATACAAGTGTGTAGAATACTTGGTTGCATGTTTATATAGGACGGATCTCAGAACAGGAGCTCAGGTTTAAACCCAAACAGGGCAGTAAATCTGAGCTGGCAGCCTGCCTACGGGGTGACCAGGACTCTGACTGACAGGCTCTCCAAACTCACCTGAGCCTGCCTCCCAGGTGTGATCACACTGGGCTCAACCACATGGTCTAGGCCAGGTGCATACTCTACATTGTTGTACCCTGTTTCTTCGCGTCAGAGCTCACAGAGCATGTGCTAATCCTGCAGGTATTTGCACTAAATTTTCCCTAAAGGGCAAATATCCTTGAGCTTTTCACTCAAGAGCTCTGCTAAAGATTGATCCAGCGGACTATTTTGGCTGCACATGGAATCCTAAATATTTCTGGAACAAAAACACATGTCACAAATGTCTAATTTGTTGTATTACAACAGCTGAATGTTGAACAGAACCACTAACTGACAACTCTGGATCTCAAAATCTCATTTTCTGGAAAGTATTTGCCAAAGGGGTGAAATCATTTCACTCGATTCCAATACTGTTTCTAGAACATTCTGAAACAAGGAAAATTGCAATGGGTACAACTGGGCATATTTATTTATAATAAAAAAGAAGTCTTGAAGGCTTAGTTTGAGACTAAATTACTCTTGTTGGCGTATGTTTAAGGCCAAAACATGCTTCTTAGGGTGTACTTAATGTGACTGGGTGTCAGCTGGAGACATTTTCCTCACAGTTTTTATTCTTAACTACATACTTTTATACATTTTGAGGGTAATGTTAACATCTGTAGTTCAATTCTATTGTGATTAAAAATTACATGCTGGTACCACAGAGACAATGCCAGTGGAAAGATGAGTAGGATCCTTTGCCGTGGTGATGTCGTGACATACTAAGTCCTTGGTTAAACAACATCATACAGTGGGTGGTGGTTAATGTTACAATCCCATAGGTAGTAAAAAGAGCAAGAAAGTCCATGAAGGTAGAAGGTTGGAGTGACAATCATGGGCAATTTAGAGTCACCAATTAGAATCCCCAACCTGCATGTCTTTGGACTGTGTACCCGGAGAAAACCCACGCTGATGCAGGGAGAACATGCAAACTCCGCCCAGAAGGCGGATCGAACCAGGAACCCTCTTGATGTGAGGCGACAGTGCTAACCACCACATCACTGTGTCACCCCACTTGTAATAAACGTAGTTAAATTAAACAAAACCACAATGTTTTCCTAAACTTAACCATGTAGTTTTGGTGCCTAAACCTAACACATTTGCAACCAATTTACAATGTTAACTATGTCTTTAAAACTGCAACCACTCCAGCACCTAATTTTAAGACATTACATGCCACCACCACTTAATGCAGTGTGAAAAGGTTGTGGCCATTTCACATGTTTTTGTTAGATCTGGTTGTTTCAAACCCACCTTCCGACAGAAAGTTGTATCAGTTTTGACATGCAGGATGGCATAATGCATTGTAACGTTTTTGGAGGTGTGACCTATGGTTACCCATGACACCCTTCTTTGTGTAGATGCACAGAGACAGACTGTCTACATACAGTCACATAATGCACTTTTTTGCTTCAGGTTCAGCCAATGCTTTCTGATAAAGAGAATGCACAGCAGCTCTAGCCTGAGTATTGCACTCCTTTTTAACACCACACTCCTGTAGTCTAAGGTCAAATGATCTGAACTTTAACCTTGTTCATCACTGACTTGTCAAAGTGTGTCAGACAGCTGAAGCTGACACTCAGAGAAATCTTGTCTAAGTTCTGGGGATGCAAAAATATCTGTATATTGGCTTTTATTCAACATGAATTTAACAGTCCTGGTTAATAAATCATATGATGACTCATCACAGAGTTTCCCGGAACATGTCGTAGTGGAGGTGCCCTGCCCAGTGCAGATCGTAAGAAGAAGTTCTTACATTTTTCTGAAATATATTATAAAGCTAATTAATCATCAAGGAAAAGCAGCAGTGGGCAGTTTAATGATTGAGACATTTAGTAAGTACATTGATGATGAGATGTGTCAGGATCTGTCTCACACAGTTTTTACAGGTTGGGAAATAGCAGCACTTACTGCCTCCTCCAATCTGTTTACTGATGTAGACCCTATATCAGCACTGAGCTGGGGTCTGACCGTTATGCTGTGACCAGTCCAGATGCAGCTCAGATCAGTGAGAGTTCTTGCTGCACTCTGTCCTTTCTCCTTATGATCTCCTGTACAGTGTGTTTCCTCTAATTTGACGTTTCATGCCACTGGCTGGTTAATATGCCTTATTCACCTCTACAGTTGCTATGCTCACACACAAATACACACACACACTCATCACAATTAACACCAGCAGTTGCTGCAGCCAGCCCTCTCCTGACGTACGCAGGCTCAGGCTGGAACGCAGAGCCAGACATTCCTCCGTCCTGTCGACCGACAGCCCACGTCTGACGCTGTGGCTCTGAGGAGTGAAGCAGAGTGACGCAGACTCACCTGCTTCGCTGGTTGATGTTATTGTTTTCTTTTAGGGCAGAGCATATTTCACTGCCAGCCAAGTATTAAGGTTTACACATGCTGCAGCCAGCATCTGTCCCTTTACATACTAACAGTAGAAGTACTCTTGAGGAATGGTCTCTTTCAGACTGAGATGTTTTAACATAAACAGAATGTCTAACTGCTCCATGTATACTTTTAATTGGTTTTCAGTATAGAGTCTTTATCTGTGAAGTAACTAATTACTACAGTTCACAGATAAATGAAAAGGAAAAAGGTAGAAAGTTGCTTGAATTGGAAATATTCAAGTAACATACCTACACCTGTTTATAAGTATATTCAGAGTTATAACTGAGTAATGTATGTGGTTACTTTTTGTCGCTGGTGTATATGTGTGTGTGTGTGTGTGTGTGTGTGTGTGTGTGTGTGTGCCTCAAAGGGAGGCTTATCTTGTCCTGATTAAGGAAACTGGGGAGCACCTGCCAAAATACTGGTTACTTTAGTACATACCAAAAAGAGTGTGTGTGCACGTGTGTGTATGTGTGTGTTTTGTTGTCTGCCAATGTGATAAGCAGATAAGATAAGTAACATGTAAGCAGAGTCATGGCGGTAGCAGGCGAGTCGCACGCCATGAGCTCCTCCAACCTCAAACACATCTCCTTTACCTTCAGTTATTTTCTACATGCTTCCATGTACTGCGACAGAAATGTGTGTGCATGCATGCTTTTACCCCTCACATAAGTGTGCATGTGTGTGTTTGAGTGTGTGTGTGTGCTGTCATGTGGTGTTTAGCATGAGAAACGCAGCAGGGGTTTTGCTCTGTCGCTCTGCAGAGTGATGGAGGGGGGAGCAAGGGGGGCCAAGCTGTGATAACAAACTCCATTCACTTTAGAAATAACAACACAGCACTTAGAGTGAACCATGGGCTCTTTTCCTCCGGGAGCCACTGATCTGCCCGAGCAAAGAACTCAACTCATTTACTGTCATTAGCTGTTACATCACAGGATGGAGCCCTGGCTCAGCCTCCAACTGGTTCGCTTATCTTCTCATTTGCACTTTGCACACACGGACACTCCCGCTTGTGCACATGCGCCCATACCCAGAAAATTTTAGCGGCCGTGTTTAGCTGAACTTAAACTTAAAGATGTATTCTACATTAGAGAGTACCACTCCATCTACATATTCTTTCTTGTATGTCCATTTAGGGACACTTCTTGACCCTTTTTTCACTTGGACAAGTTCAGTTTTATACTTCAAGTGACCAAAATGTACCTTCAGACAGAAAATATTACATCACAAAAACTTAGAAAACATATATATTTTGAAAGTTTTTAATCAGTAGGATATTTTTCCCTTTTATCCCCAGTCTGGACAGGCCAGTGTCCCTATCCCCCCACTGCAGTACTTGATGCTGCTGATCAGAGGTCTGGACTTGAGTCACAGATTTGATGGCTTTAGACATTGTGCTAGTGCAATGTCAGTGCTTCTTTTTTATGATTATGTTCATTTGCACTTCTTAAAACAAATAATTTTTTTTTGTAATGGAACATTACTCTATTCGATATTACTCTGTTACTCTTTTAAAAAGTGCATTACAATTTGTTTGGGACTCAAAACTAAAAATTTACGACTTGGGATTTGACTTGGGACTTGCGTCTCTTGATTTGGGACTTGAGTGCAAATACTTACGTGTGACTTAAAAAACAATGATTTGGTCCCACCTCTGCTGCTAATACTCAATGTGCACATCAATACCCATACTACCATACTGTTTAATATGCTAGGAAAAGACTGAGTATGTCTCAATGCATAATATGTCAAAAGCAAAAGTATTAGGATGTTTAACTGCATCCAGTCACATTTTGCAGTATGCTAGCCAGCGTGCTTTTCTGGCTCCTCTGACCCACAATCCTCTGCAGCAGAAGATTCCTCACATCAGCTGAGACACAAACTGATGAAATCTCACTGACAGCTGTCAGAAGCTGCAATGACTGATGACCAGTCAAACAGTAATAATGGGAATATCCCTTTTTTTTAAGGTGAATAAAATAATTATAAAGATAACCAACCAAAAGGACATAGTTATGAAAATAACAATGCAAAAGAAAAGCATATGTAATTTTACTCTCAGGAATTTAATACCGCATGTCAGAATCAGTGTATACACTTAGAACGTAAAAGTTTAAACTACATACATTGCAAAGCAAAACTAGAAGAGCTCTCCAGGTTGACCTCTGTTCCTGGCAAGTTCGGCAAATGGCGTCTTGTTTTATCTCCAAAGTAACAGAGCAAGAGGGTCAAAGTTCAGAGTGCAATGTTATGAAGAAGTAGTATGACCTGATTGTGTACGTAGGGCAGCTGCAGTACCTACTACAAGTAAAAAGAAAAGTATGTGATTCAGAATACAGCTCCAATTTTGGTGCAGGTAGGCTGTAGACCAGTGTGGTATTCAAATTTAATAATAATAGTTTGAACACTGAAGAAACTTAAATGTTTGATCCATAATGATCTGCTTGAATTTAGATTTAG